>NC_091944.1:4835000-5135000 GCF_041260155.1 Ptychodera flava | reverse complement strand
TAGTCATCATCGATCGCAAGCTGTATCGACCGCTCCGTAACTGCCATGTGACGTCTGCTGTGTGTCCGCGTTTCAAATGCATAGTCCAATTAAAAGACGGCTTTGGTGGTCCCAATATAAAAACTTGTGCATTTCGAGCGCAGAGACTTAATTATGGTTGATACAGAGTCATTGATTGGTTGAAGATTTTGGACGATATCATTTTAGTAGAGGGACTTAGGCGTGTTCTATTGCATGTAAAACCATGAAGTTTCCGGGCCAGATTCGCGTTACAAACTCTGCAAAATGAAAGATTTGGCGTAAAAACAATGTTTTTCCCTTCGAAGGTTTTTTCATAGTGGTTAGTGGTCAAATATCTTCGTAAAATGTACAAATACTAACTAGAATATTTTCGTAAACATCGGATTTTCTTCTGAAAATGTGAAAAAAAACGAGCGGCAGCGGAAACACAGGCATTGCTAAATGGCAAATAAACTGACAGAAGTGAAAATTGCATAAAGATATGATTGTTGAGGACTTGAAGGTGTCATGTCAAGCAAGATAGCATTGCTTCGGTACAAGATACTCGGTGAAGAATGTTCACGACTGCTCTGACTAGTGTTGATACTTTCACAAGTTATTAAAAACAAAGACACTGAATCTTGCTGAGAACTGAGTTTAAAAGCATGGCATTCTTTTGTTGAAGTGTCTTGAAGGGTTGTAAAGAAATAACAGAATTATTACCTGGTTTAATGTCGATATGGGCACTTATTATCTCTATAGAAAGAAAATAGCAATCAATTATTTCAGATTTCTTGCTTAACACATATACTATATACAGTCGACATTGCTGTTTACCTAAGTGCTAAATACTGATGGAAACAAGCATTTTGGTATTTCAGTTTCAGTCATTTTGTAGTTTATTTGATTCTAAAGCTCCTTGTCTGTATAAAATGTTTGTATAAACCATATATAAACATGAACGAGTTTTACAGTGCAAACTAGTGAGATTGTTTTTCGTTCATGAATCTTTTCACATAGCCCAAATATTCTGAGCCATTCCATCCACTTATATCACATGCATGCTAGCCACACAAAGTCAAATGAATGTCATTCTCCACATCCCATCAAATACCACAGCTAATTATGATTTCAACAATAGGAATTTTGCTGAGAGGTCAGGGTCGAGATATCTGAAACGTCCATCTTGTGACAGTTAACCCTTTTAGGGCCAATCTCAATTTTTGTCGCCTTTATAAATTATACTCCATTCAATTTTTCTCAGATTTTTGCCAAAATTTTGATAAAAAACTGTAGCCAATGATATATGATGACCATTTGGTCCAAAATTATCAAAAAATTTCAGAAAAATTCATGTGGCAGCAGGGTTTTACATCACTTTTTACTTTTGAGAGTCCCTGGGACTCCTGGTGTTAGAAAATGGGAGTCCTACATCAAAATATGGGGGTCCCAATTTATTTCACAAAAATATTTTATAGTTTATCAATGCCATGGTCTTCACTGTGTTCAATTAGTATTAAAACACACAGCAAATAGTTGCATATTTCTTAAAATAATTCCTACATGAAAATTCTAGTTCACAGGAACATCACCCAAATCATTAAAGACGTCTCTGACAGTGTGTGAATCATTAGTCATTCTATTCAGTGTGTCCCTAGTAGACTGAACACTTTTTTTGATATAAGAGGTGACAGAATCTTTCTGAAATGTAAGGCTCAAAATTCCAATGACAGTAAGAACATCAATCAATAAGGCAGTGAATAGCAGACACAATGAATTAGAGATAAATTTCAACAGCTCATCAGCCTTCCCCCTTTTTTGTCACTTGCAAGTGCCAAGGCAATTGGCTCAAAACTGATGAAAACCATCTTGACAGCTGATTCGACCGACAGCCAGCGAACAGATGTAGCCTCAGTAATTCGTTTTGCTTTCCCATTCAACAGAGTTTGAATTTCCCTAAGTTTGTCATATCTCACACTAGAGTCAATGAAGTATTTATACAATGAATGGTTATATTATGATATTCTTTGCAATATTCAATATCTCTGCCTGCTTGGGAAGCAGCAAGATTCAATCGATGTGCAACACAATGCACTTGAACAAGGTTGGGATTTCTGGCTTTTAATTTTGCACCCCAACCCGTTCAAACGGCCGGTCATTACGGCCGCCCCGTCTGTTCCTAGTCCATATATTTTGTTCACGGCTCGTCACAGATTTCTTTCCTAGTCAAAAATTCAATCAAGGCGTTTTCGATCTCTGCAGCAGTGGCATCTGTAATTTACTGTTACAGAGGAAAGAAACATTCGCCTCGCCATTCTGAATATATCGAACATATATTGCAAGTTTCTTATGAATGAAATGTCACAACACAAGTCTCATCCAACATTATACCGATGACGTCACTTGCATGTATCGATCGCACGTTGAATACACTCTTCAAACTCCATAACTATCTGAGGACGTTTGTAATATTCAATGTCTAAGCCGTTCAGATTCTGCAGATGAATGATGTCAGTGAATACATCGCATGGAAGGTCACGTTTAGCGATCAGGTAAACAGTACGTAATTGTGCAGCGTACGCCTCGAGTTCGTTACTCTTACCGCTACGTATCACTCCACTCGTAACTGTGCTCTTACCCTGCAACTGCCGGTCCTCATGCTTAGGATTTTAACGCTTGTGAGACGACTTTTCGAGTCCTGATGACGAGTGAGAGTTGAATGTTGAAATTACAAAAACCTTCCATGAACGGGCATGTAACATTTGCTTTCAAACATACACCGCACTCCATGACGTTTCGCTCTTCAGAATATCGAAGCCATTTATAGTAAATCTATTGAGTCAACTTCTGTTGAATGTTCGTAATTTTGCTGACTTGGTCGGGGGACCTGATTATCAGAATCGCATGGCGTAGCTGCCGTTTCGCCTCGACCAAACCTGCATGGTGCTGGTTGCTGCGGCCGCCGAAAACCTTTCGCAGATCGGCCTGTTTTGACACGGCCCGCCCTGATGCATAAACATGTGTTAATCAACACAAACAAGAAATCGACCAATTAAGAATCAGTTTACATTTTGAAAGTAACTTTTTACAGCAATAGAATTTGTTTCCGCGGTTACCATTGGTTATGAAACAGTGGAGGCCAATGCACTATGGAGCATTCCATTAAAGTACGGGGTCGGTAAGGTTTACTGGGATGTGTTTTACGTGTTCAGCAGCTTCGCGAGGTGTACACCAGCAACAGATATTGCTGCGTCCCAAGGGACGCGTGGTTTAGTTTTTGAGGGTCCTGCGTCCGGTTTTATGCGTAAAGGACGCAGAAATGCGCGTCATGTAAATTCATGTGGCAGTAAAATTTTGGTGGGAAAAATTACAGCACTCAAAGTGTTTAACCAATGCGTCGTCACAATGTGTAACACAGTGTCGTACTTTGACACAGTTTGAGTAATAGAAAAGACATTAGGATATAATTACCCACTCCCAGGAAGTTTTGCACCTCTTAAATTCTTCTCCAGTGCTTTCCGGTGTCTTGTCATTGTCTTTGTGTTCACAATTTGAAAATACTAAACACAGTACACTTGAGAAATTTTGATTGCTCTGGTTTCAAAAATCATAATGCACAGCAAATATATGGAATAGACAACTGTTTGCATTTAGGTAAATGATACCATGGTTACTGTACAGATTACTGTTGTAATACTTTTGTTTATCAGAAAAGTCCTCATGACACCATCCTATCTGTAGTTAGCCTAGATTCTATTCGTCGCTTACGGCCTCTGTGCCGCCGACCCAACTCTGGAGTGGGGTCGGAGGCACGAAGGCCGTAAGCAACGAATAGGATCTAGGCTAATCTGTAGTATTCTACCAGCCGTACTCAGCTTTGTTTCTGTGCCCAGTCGCAGGGAAAAGACATTATTCATCGGCTGTTCTAAAAACAAATTCGTTTTCCTTCCTAAATCTAGCCACATGGAACAGTGTGCTGATGGAGAAGTGGGACTTACTTGTACTTTGTAATGGTATATATAGAAAAAAGCCATGGTTTTCAATAAACTTTGACCTTTAGCCCTACAGAAGTAATGTTTGAGAACAGATCTTTCAAATGTGGAAGAAGAGTGATTATTTGATAATTTGCATCAATCAGTGTGGTTTTGTCATGATGTTCAGTAGTTGTCTTAATGATAAACTAGTCAATACGTCTTTGAAGGGACTTGCTGCACCAACCAATGACCCTACTGAAAGAATTCTTCTGTATCTGTTGAAATACCAAATTCTTTATGTGACCTGATTTTAAAGGCATGTGTTTCACTTCCATAGATTATTGTTTGTTTTGATGAGAGCATTAAAATGTGTTGACAGAGACACAGGCTTTTAAATAAACAGTTGGTTTAAACTTTGATGTACATGGATATTTTTCAAAGCCTGACAAGATATTTCCCATGAAAGTGGCAATCCCCAATCCCTCATTCTCACGTTATCACTTGACTGTTTACATGGTGTAAGTACGTTGTTCTCCTTTGAAAGTTGTGTCCAACAGATCAATTTGTTTAGAGATGAGAATGACAAATAACCTGTCCTTTTATAAAGGCATAGAATGTTCATCACTTTTCGTTCAAAACAGATTGATCAACTTGATAAAACAAAAGGAACTAACACCATTTAAATATTGCACCAATGCAGCAACGTCATATTTGCAGAAGTCAGTTCTTGACTGGTCAACCAGAAAATCTTAATGGCTTGATAATTGTAGCCATAATATGAATGTAAAGCATATCCATATAAAAATACAATAATGGTGATACACAAATATTTTATCTTTATTAACTTTTGCTGATGCAACGAAGCATTCTACATGTAGGTGATATCCAGAGAGAGAACAATTTCACTTAAAATGTCAGTTACTACCTTCTTGCACTGACATGACCTGTTTTGTCGATGTCAGCAAGAAGTGATTGGAGAACCAGGGAGTGCCAGAGCTTCTGATGTCAGCTGCGTTGTGGTTTTTGGTGAGACAGTACACATAGACTTCAAAAGAGGGTCAAAGGTTAAGGAAAAGGTGTAAGGAAGAGCACAGTTGGCATGGTTACTGAACATTCATGTACATGTAGTATACTAACCATCAGAAAGACACCAAGTCACATTTGCTCAAAAGTACATGGACATGGTTTGCTGTGTCAGTTGTGAAATGTGTACCAGGTTGTCAAGGAAACCAATACTGCTGAGAAGATTGTCCCCATCTGTGAAGCTTGCTTGTCATCTCTATTTCTTTCTGTATAGGTTTTTGTTGGACACATGGAAGTACAAACAAGTCTTGTTTGTACCTCCATGATTGGATCAATATCCGTAAACCTCACAACAATGACTCTTATATCTTCTGAAAAGCTATGGGTCAGTCCAAAAGATGTCAGCCTGCGCTGAACTGCTATTAAAGAAGCTTATAGTAAAACTTTAAATGTAGGATTGCGATTGTTAAAGTATTTATGTTTGAGTCATCTGCCTTGGTCTTTTTATGGATGTAAGCTAAATCCTAATATTGACTGCATCAATTCATCATTGTCAGTATTTATTGCTAATCCAAGATTATAGTGTCATCCTAGCTGAGCTGTTAGAAGATAAAGCCAAAAGTATGTGCATAAATACTTGGCATGATTTTGTTTTTACCCAGGAAATATATTTATTCATTGGTTTTGCTGCCATTTCGCCAGGCTGTCCCTTTGAGCAAGGATAACGTACCATTTTGATGTACAGCCTGAAAGTAGGGTACTGCCACTGCTGCAGACTCATACTGTACTCTGAGTCAGTGTGTCTATTAACTTGTTGCGTTTCAGGTTAGTTTTGTAAATTCCTTCAGTCTGCCAAGTACAAATATCACTCCCACATGTACAAGTGAGGTTTTGGTAGAAGTTTTAAAATTATCAAAATTTTCTGAAGTGTAAGAGAATCTGCTTGAGACATTGAGGCATCAAATTGGTTTTTGTAGTGTGTACCCTTCTCAGTCTCCAGTGTATGTACTAGGGTACATTGAATTTACATTTTAAAACATCCTCTTCACTTTGAAAGATTTGTTTTCGTTGACTTTTCTCACACCGCTATGTTCAGTATGGCTTAGCATAAAAATTAATACAACAGGCCAGCAAATAATGATTTCATCATCAACACTGTTGGATTTCATTTTATATTTATATCTCAAGGACATGTCAAAAAGTTCATCTTACAAGTAATTGAGCTATAATCCTGAATATTGTAGGGAAGAAAATGTGCCCTGGGTCAGCAAGTTTAGAATGTCAGCCTTGACCAGCTTTTGCTAGATCCTTTACATGTAGTTTTCCCAATTTACGGGGATGTTGAAGCACCAGAATGGAATTAATTGTCATGCTTGATAGATTTACATGTGCTGTACGTGTCAAAACTAGTAAAGGACAGGATTTAAACTTAGTACTCCGGCAAGAGAACTCAAAACAGACAGAAATTCTATGCATTCTTACATGAAATCACTTCATTTGTGTATTATATTTGAAAATGTGTGGAATGAAATGTTGATGGCGTATCTAATCTAAGATGCCGACCATGCAATTCGCTATATATCAGTGATTATCTTCTGTTCTTCTGTTGTTAGTGTTATGATAAGCCATAGAACATCTTGGGCACTTTCCATACGGGTACATTATTAGTACACTGTACTATATATTGCTGTTTCAAAAGCTTTTGCCATAGCAGAAATCTTGATACACACTTGAGGGAAGTCTTGAGTCATGGAGTATACAGCTTTTCTGTCGTTTGATGTACGAGCAGCCAGATTCCTAACATTACTGTTTTGACCTCTTTAATTGACACTATGTGTTCTGGAATTATTTTTACACGTATGAGTCACAAAATGATTCTGTGGCGGGGGTTTTAAGAAAATCCCATTTGATTTATTTTATGGTTTAAAGAGCAATGCTATAATCTGCTGTAGTGAGAGGGCTTTCCACTTTGTCCTGATGAGTGTAATTCTTACTGAGAGACAGAATAGGCTGGTCAGGGTAATTGATCACACATGGAACGTGTTTGTGGGCAGGCAGCGTGATCTAAATACACCATGGCTGTGCGGCTAATAGGCAACTTGAAACTCCATCAAAGGCTGGCCAAAGTATCAGTGTGACATTGAGAAAACACCAGCTGTAACCATTTGTTACAGTTTAAACAATCTGTGGATGAAGTGCTGATTACAGAACCTCAGATTGGTATCCTACATGCAATAGTTGTAGGGTTTCAGGCACAAGTTTCAAATCGTACCAATAAGAAAATATCAAGAAAGGTGTGGTTTATCAAAATTTAATGATGAGGCATATGTAAATTTGTGGAACCGAGAACTTATTTTAGATATGAAAATTGTGGTATCTGAAAAGATTCAGTCTGAAGTCTTATTGGTGTCATGATTTACAATCACACATGTATTTAAATAAAATGAACATCAGCAATGTCTTGTTAGGAAATTATATTTCTCATCATGTAAGTCAGTTACTGATTTTCCATAGTGTATGCTGCATCATACAGTCACCATGGCACAAGGTTAGTGTTCTCGTAACCTGCAAATTGCAGCATCTTTCTCATCATATTTCAAAACAGAAGCACAAATTTAACCAGACAGATTCTGGACTAGACCCTAATAGCACAGTTTTACTGTACATTTGAAGGACGGTAAGTTGTTGACAAATTGGGAGAAAACTTGGCTGAAGCAAAGATGTACAAGCACAATTCACACTCCCTCTAAAGGAGTACCAGCTCTGTACCGGTATTTCTACACAACAGGCCTCCTGAGACAAACAGATTGCTGCGAAATGAAAAATTTTGCCCATGTTTGCCTTCTTTTTCACCAGGACAGTCACACATGTACTTTCTCATCATTGTGCAGCAACAACCTGTCTTCATCTTTCACCAGTCAAATTATTCAAGTGCTCTTGAAATCTGACTGAAATGTATGCATGTACAAGTACTGTATACCTGAATCACACGAAATCATCCCAACAGTTAGAGGCTTGCAAAGTTAAAAGTTACAAGGCTTTGAATATCAGGAAAATAGAAATATCAGATGTTTTCTACAGAGATCATCCTGTCAGTGACAGCCCTCTATCATGGTTGCGTGATCACTGATAAATTATTTAATAGTCTAACATTAAGTCCTTTGACATACATTGATGTATAAAAGCTGTAATTTGTCTTGATTTAACAACTGAGAAATGCTATGCTACAACAGTGGCCCAGTTTGTCAGGAAATCACCAAAGCGTTTCAAACTTTGCAAGACAGGAGCTGAAACTCTCAAGAGAACCTTGGACCAACAAGTGTGTGAAATTTACTACCCTGAATGAGCACTTTAACTCTGTGAGCAGTCACTGGAGCATGGTAAGCGTCAACGGAAACTCACCAAGTTGCGGTGGGAAGGATGACTCAGTTTTCTTGTGCTGTGATATGATAAAAAGCAGATGAGTGGTTTCCTGCTCCTGGTGATAGATTGGTACTGAGCTAAAGAGGACTGGGCCCTGCAGTGTCCATTAAGGCAACATTATTTCCCCTTGGGTAATATTGCTCCATACGTTTTCAGTTCTGTCAGAATTGGAAACTTGTTGATTTATATGAAATACAAGACTGCAAGTCCTCAAGTGTATCTTTCCTTGGGCAATTCAACAGAGTTTTGCATGAGACAGACTCTGGTATTGGACAGTCTTGTTCATATAATGTTCAGTAGCCAATCACATCATATATTATAGAATATCACAATCGTGCTATTAATGAAAGTAAAATTTAATACAGCATCCTACATGTATGAGAATGTAGACTTTAAAAAGTTTTTTGTATAATTCATCCCCTTCAATAGTTTCATTCATTTTTTCATCTACATGTACATGTACCAGCTTAACATCATCTAACTCCTTAAAGGAACAAAGTCGGCCATTTTTCATGAATTTTGTTTGATGTGAGATACTACTTATATTGTTTAACATGTCAAAAGATACTGAATACTGTAAATGGGTGAGCATGCATATATTAGAGCCCGTTTTTAGACAAGATCAATGAAATCATCACGAAAATGAATTAATGGTCATGACCATAAATTCATTTTCGCGATGGCTTTGTTTATCGTGTATAAAACCGGGGTCTAATATATGCATGCTCACCCATCCAGTCAGTATCTTTCAACATGTCAAACAATATAAGTAGTATCTGACATCAAACAAAATTCATGAAAAATGGATGACTTTGTCCCTTTAATGGAGCCTCTATTCTGCAGTCCTTTAAGCCAAGTCTATACTTACTTGAATAAAGAGTAATCACAAACAAGGCTGGTGATTGTTCTAAGAGAACTCTTTGGGGAAGAGAACAGAGTGAAGTTGAAGGTAATAAAAGACAGAAATTGCATGATTTGTCAATAAATCGTCTCATTTTTCCCACACTGAATCCAGACATCAAACAAAGTCTATCTTGTAGCATTGGCTCACACTCTTTAGCCAACCATTTCATCATTCCCTCCCATAATCCCATTACTCTATACAGGGCTGTTATCATGATAGCCACAGTATGACCCACTTTACAGGTCACTGGTTCAGCACCTCATCTAGTGTTGAACACTTTTAATCTGCCTGTGTCGTGACAAAGTTTGTGCTTTCTATGAAACATTATACACCGGGGCAGTTAAATTTGTTTCTTTATTAACTTTTATTGACAGTGTTATCATGTAAAAATTCCTTTCATATGAGATAGCTATGTGTATTACTTGAGGCTATGATAGGCTGGTAAGAAACACTATTGACCATACTATATTTGTGGGTAGCTGTTGAAATCAATATGAAGCTAGGCCAAATAAACAGAGACAATAAGCTGTAATTTCAGAACTAGAATGCACTTCAGGTTTCAAGAAACCATTTTGTGTTCAATTATTTGTATGAATTTTAGGTTCAGATATCTTGTAATAATACAAAACTGAAACAGAATCTTGAACTGTCAATTTTGATGGGAAAATTTGTTATCTACAACCACCCCATAGTTTTGGTATATTGGGGTAACGTACCAAACCTAAAGGTTCCAGACAACAAAATATAAGCATATTTAATTTGTATTGATTATAAATTGTGTAGTTTCCCAATATAACAAAAAAATGCCTCTCTAGCAATGACTTATTTATTTGTAACTTTCTACAGATCAGAAAGCTAACATGCTTATGAAAAGTATATACATTTCAAAATTTAATGTGGTCAGTTGTCAGCATGGTTAAAATATTAGTTCATTCTATTCCATGCTATGAAAATATGAAAAGGTTTCATTACATATATTTGCTGCTACTGCTATGAGAGAGAGAGAGAGACAGACAGAGAGAGACAGACAGAGAGAGAGGGAGACAGAGAGAGTGTGTCATGACTCTCACATCACTTTAATACTGGCTTACATGTGAGCTTCTTTATATGAGATCTCAATGACCGGACGGAGGAAAGCAACTACATGTACATGTACATAACCTAGATAGGGCTCTGAAGACAGCCTCTACCAAAAAACTTATCTACATGTACATCTACACGTGCATGTATATGTACATAATTCCACCAACTGAATTTGATTAATGGTAAATCAGACTTTAATGAAGCATTTGACACAACTGTTAGGATTCAACAGAGCTAGTAGCCCGGCCAACAGCGCTGTTTGCTTTCATATGTCAATTGCCAACTGGAGTCAGCGTGACTTGTATTGTCCAACCACAAACAACCAGCTGTGAAGGAAGCAAAGCCGCCTGATCCAGGGGTTCTATGCGCTGCCAGATTACCTACTAAGACCTCGATTATGGGATCAATTACATGTACACATCCAGGCATCTCTTCCACAGAGCTGTTTGTTGTAGTTTCTTCTTGGATTTCACATCAAAGCCAGCACAGATCCCAATCTGATTAAAATCAGATGTAGAGTACGGCGACGTCTCTGTACTTGCGCGGTGTTCTCTTGCTGTCGCCTCTCACTACATCTGACCAACTCCCATAGAAGGTCCCGTTCAAATCTTGCGCTCTGAAGCAGCCAATCAGATTGCACGTTACGCGAGTGCGTCGATGCAATGTCGTGTTCCCTTCTTACCTTCATCGCTGTAAACATCCGATCGTTGTTCAAAATCTACAGCGAGAAGTACACAACACGACGCACTTTCAAATTCCAGTCTAGAAATTTTTGGCCGCTCAGCTGTCTTGTACACATTGTACTGGAGTGTATAAGTATTAAACGGTAGAGCTGAGCAGCCAAAGTCGTTCACTGGGCGCTGCTCACTGTATGCACTGGGTACGATGCTGTGTGTTCCCGGCGTATCTACGGCCTGCTCCCACCATGTACCACAGCCCTGCCGATAGGCGGAATATACACAGCGACCACTGTCCCGATTTGGACTGCGCACGAAAAACTACCTTTTCTAACTACTTTCGGCCGAAAGCAGCTCAATTCCGATGTATGTCTACCCGAGTCACTCAATCGCTCACTCACAGACTGCAACAAAATTTGAACCAGAGAGGTCGGCCAGTGCAACTTGCAAGCCCTGCGTAAACTGTGTACGCCGGGAACGCACAGACCTGTACGCAGGGCTAGGCCAGTGCCCGCGGTGACCAACTCGGCCAGTGGGAGAGGTCGGCCACTTACATACGATTGCGTACATTTTCTCTTCACAGTCAACAGATGCTTTTATACGCACGCCAATTTTAGTATTTTGATGTTATTTTGTTGAACATTCAGAAAAACAACGAGAAGACGTTCCACTAAATTGGTCGGCCTCAGCATTTCTGCAGATCGCGAGTCGAGCGTACGATCGAGAGGTACAAATTGGCAGTAATGATGACGACGTTGATCGTTGGATGAATCATGGAGGTAGAAGGAGAGACCTCCATGGATGAATAACGGTTTAGGTTATGGTTTGACGGGAGTAAATCGTAGGTTTAATGGAAAGCAAAACAAGATGTACCACACTGTGCGGCATGCGGCCGATGTCATCTTGTAGTTAGCGTTGAAGCAAGGAAGGAAGTTTGCAAACATCACGCTCATGAATGATATTGGCACCCAGTATTGGCATTGCTTTCACATTGTAACTTTGGCGAAACCTAGAAAATAGAAGAACACTGTAGTCTCATCATATAACCATGCTCCTACTGGCCGAGTTCGCCTACTGGCTGACTTCTCCAGCTGGCCGAGTTCTCGTAATTATCTCCCTGGCCGACCTCGCTTCTATTCAAAAATTTGCTATTGCCCCAAACCGTTAATAGTTTACCAGCGATTCACGGTCGGTCAGTTGTCCAGGAACAGGACATATCTTGAAGATCGTATATAATGGCGTTATCTAATGAATTATTCGGCCGAAGGTAGTCAGAAAAGGTAGCTTTTCGTGCGCGGTCCAAATGAGGACCGCGTACCAATGTCGCTGTGTATTCCTATGAGGGTCGGCAGGGTTGTGGAGGGAGGCCGTATTTTACGCCGGGAACACACAGCATCGTACACAGGGCTGGTCTCAAAGTCTGTCCGCGAGATTTCCGTTTGCACAGTTATTAATGAAAGGCATGTTTCAACATTAAACTTACAGACAGGCGATTTTTAAATTCGCCGTGCGCAAGTGTTTACAACTGGGTGGATGGCTCGGTTTAATACACACTTTAATGCCATTTTGATTTTCGTGATATGCATGCCCCAGCGCTTGCGAGTCATACCTATTGTTCTCTGTAAGGCGCCTTCTGATAGGTCGGCTGTTCTGGCCAGAGCGCGAGATTTGAACGCGACCTTCTATGGGAGTTGGTCAGATGTAGTGAGAGGCGACAGCAAGAGAACACCGCGCAAGTACAGAGACGTCGCCGTACTCTACATCTGATATTAATCAGATTCAGCACAGATCCCAGCTTATGTGAAGTTCAAATATTTTTGTCTGAAACTGCTTTCCGAGAAGGCTTGTCTGGATTATATCAAGTAGACATTGCATAAGTAATGAGTATTTTGGCCAATATCACATTTAATGATAGACTTGTTACTGCAGATAACCCTACATTATAAACAATTATAAACCAATAATAGTTTTCTAGAGTAAACAACATACATACAAACTACATGATTTCACAATATTGTATCCAAAAAAGCAAAGGACTAAAATTGATGAAGTGTATGAAGCTGCCTTCTCCTTGCAACCCATGGAAAAAAGAAGTCATTTTGTTGTTTATCTTGTTTACAAAAAATAGAAAGAAAAAAAAAACCAAGAAAGTGGCATGACAGTATAGTTTTTTTCGAAGCAAATAGTCTTTTCCTCCCAGCCTAATATGCAGGAGATGCAAGATTTGTAGAGAAATAATTCACTCATACTTTCTAATAAATTGAGTGTTAGCAATAGCAATACGGTACGTCCCATTTTCTGTTGAAAATGAAAGTTTGTTCCACTCAAAGTCATCCTACTTGTGAGGTAAAATTATTCAGGAACACTGTAGTTGTTTTCAGCCATTCTCACTCATATCACTGTTTGTGTTGTTTTGTGTTACAGTACAATTTCACAGGAGCCAGTATGAACCCAGCCAGAACACTAGGACCGTTTCTTGTTTTGAACACATGGGAAGACCACTGGGTAGGTACATTGTATGCTATTCAACACAGTGGCATAGACATTACCAATTGAATATCTTCATCTTTCTCAGTCTTTACTCATGGACCATGGAGAATAAAAACATGTACATATGGCAAGTATGGCAAGTGAAACTCACTCTGTTTGACCTCCAACCCCCTCAGACCCCCCCCCTCCCCCGAAAAAAAAAAGTTGGAAAGTGCTAAAATCTAACAATGAAATTATGATTGAACTCCCTCATATGATCAAAAGCTTCAATTGGGTGTTTTAAATTTAAAACTGTTGAGAACTGTGATTGAGTATCACTTAACAGTTTCCATGGCATAACTGTTTTTATAGTTAGTGTAAATTTACTCATGATCTTCAAAATGGAGCTTTCTCCTCATCAAAGCAGTTGAATTTCATAGGCCATATCTGCTAGTTTTAATTGTCCATGCCCGTTCAGTTTCCATATATGTTGTATCACCACCTACTAAATGTGTGGAGTTTTGCAATACATTTCTGCATATATTTGATTAGATTTGATTCATTACCATTTAAAAAGTGCTAGATTTTGCTACATTGTATCAATTGTTCATACAATATGCAAATGCCAAATTCAAATGATACACTGCTTGTACAGCACAGGACACAATATTTACCCACACATTTCTTAGAGTTAAAGTCTTCAGTACTTTAATTGTTCACAAGTATAGGACTTTTATACTTTATCTAAAATAGTTACAAGAGTAGCAATTCATGTTACATGTCTTGAATAATGCATAACTTTTTTAGTGTCAGAAATGATAAATGTCTGTTTACTTGATTTTGATAGTGTTCTGTCAAAGTCTCTAAACTTATTTGAAAATTTTGAACTACTTTTCTTATGATTTATCAAGGCCAGAAAGTGAAAAATTGAAAATAAAGACACGCTGGAAGAAACACATAGACTGATTCCTATTGAAAATGAATGATCTTTGCTTTGCAGATATACTGGGCTGGTCCATTTGCAGGAGGCTGCATAGCTGCTGTGGTGTACGTCTACATATTTGACCCCAGTATTGAGGTTGGGTCACCCTCATCCTCCAAGTCCAGAGACAGACACCGAGAAAACTCTGAGACATCTGGAAGTCTTGAAAGCAGCAGTAACCTCTACACCAGCGAACCAAGCATAACTCTTGATATTCCATTAGCAAGCAAACAGTATGAGGTCTCTGTGTGAAACGGTTGCCTTGGTTACAAACAAGCACTTGGTCTGGAAAGACAGTATTGACATCTGAATAATCCAGATGTTTTCCACTCAAGTTACATTTGATTTGTCATTTTGACAGCGAGGTAAAAATGTGGATGTGATCAAGACTTTGAAGCCCTACACTGTTTCCTCAGATGGGAAGACAAAAGACTTGGTGTCATTACATAGGTGTTGCAATTCTTGCCGATGCTATTCATGTTGTTAATCATGTCACAAATTCCTTTTGCCTTCTATGCATTTCTGTCACTGATAAACCTTCAGCATATCTGAATCTAAATTCGATGTTGTAGGTTGCCCCAGTTGGCTGTCACCATCTTTGTACTGCTGTCTTTCATATGTACACAGCAGCCTCAACCATTTTGAGTTAGCATAGAGGAGCTTCTACCTGTTACAGGATAGTTAGGGGAATTTTTTGGTCAGAGCATCATTGTAATTGGCAAGAGAAATGACCAATTAGCATAAAGAACCATAAGTCTGCTGAGAAAACTATCATTTTGAGTGGGTCAAAGTAATATACACTACATCAAGATCACTAACTCTCAAATTTGTTCATTTTTGGACCAAAGAACACTGCCAGTTGTTTCAATGAGTTCTTCAGAAACCAGAACTTTTTTAATTATGGCATGAATTTCTAGACTTTCACACCCCTTCATTGGCTGCACAATGTTGGCAGAGATCTCAGCCCCCATTTGAGCCCTAAATGATTAAGTCTAGTGTAGCTTGGTTCATTGAGTTTGCAGAGCCAGCAGGGTTCTGCAATACAGTGTCTAGCTTGTTCTGCTGGCAGTGTGTGATTTTGCCGTTGAGGGCACACAACATCCAATGAGAGCCAAGTGTTGCAAAGGAGGGGCAGTGAAACAGAAGAATATATTTTCCTGCTCAGTTGGTGTACTCTATCTTATAATCATAGAGTAGGACTATTTTAGTTATTCTGTTTCAAATAATTTCCAAACAATCAGAGTTCACGAAATTATTTTCCAGAGTTTTGCTAGACATTTATCTGCTGACTTTATGTTTGAACTACCTCTTTTATTATGTCATTTGAAAGCTGAATCTGTTTTTTAGCTCCCATAGCCATATGTATATATGGCAATGGAAGCTATTCTTATAGGCTAGGGAAATGTCTGTATGTATGTATGTATGTCTGTATGTCTATATGTCTGTATGTCTGTATGTCTGTCCGTCAACATCAAAAACTCCAAACCGCTGTACATTTCATCTTGATATTCGGTGTGTACATGGATGATGGGCTGTAGATGAGATTTGTTCAAATGAAGTTGTCATTGCCAAAAATATGCAAATTAAGTGAAAAATGTAAAACAGTCAAAATTGAAAAAACTCAATAACCACTGAGCAGATTACATGAAAAATTAGCATGTAAGTACTTTGGGCTGACATGAAATGATTGTGCACATCTTGGGTCAGTATCTTGGACTTGCTATTTTTCATGAATTTTTTTGTAATTTTCTCCCATTTTTGGTCAAAAAATCTCCTGCTCTGAAACCACAAGTCCAATTGATTTGAAACTTGGTATGGAAGTGCATAGGAGTGACCTTTCCCAAATTTGGGCAAATCGTGGTGAAATTTGCATATTTTAGTTTACACGTCCATAGACTCCCATGTATAAGGCAGATCTCCATAACTCCCATGTATAAGGCCACGAAAAATAAAAATTTAGTTTCTCATCGTATTCATATTGCAAAAAGGATGCAGTGACACAATTTTTAGTCCCCACGGATGAAGTCCAGTGAGCTTATAGATTGGGTCATGTCCGTCTGTTCGTCCATCCGTTCACGCAGATATCTCGGATATTTTGACAAAATGTCATGTGACCTTGATGACCTTTGATCTCAAATATACATATTTGTCCATAACTCAGTAACCACAAGTGCTACCACCCTTCATATATGGTATGATGGGACACCTTATGACGCCACATATTGTACCTCATTAATTATGCACATATCTAATTTTGAGCGAGCCAATAAAGCTAGAGGTCTGATTTTTGGTATATAGGGATAACTTAGCAATACAATTTTTTTGACAAAATGTCACGTGACCTCGGTGACCTTTGACCTCAAATATACATATTTGTCCATAACTCAGTAACCACAAGTGCTACAGCCTTCATGTATGGTATGATGGGACACCTTATGACGCCACATATTGTACCTCATTAATTATGCACATATCTAATTTTGAGCGAGCCAATAAAGCTAGAGGTCTGATTTTTGGTATATAGGGATAACTTAGCAATACAATTTTTTTGACAAAATGTCACGTGACCTCGGTGACCTTTGACCTCAAATATACATATTTGTCCATAACTCAGTAACCACAAGTGCTACAGCCTTCATGTATGGTATGATGGGACACCTTATGACGCCACATATTGTACCTCATTAATTATGCGCATATCTAATTTTGAGCTAGCCAATAGAGCTAGAGGTCTGATTTTTGGTTTATAGGGATAACTTAGCAATACAATTTTTTTGACAAAATGTCACGTGACCTCGATGACCTTTGACCTCAAATATACATATTTGTCCATAACTCAGTAACCACAAGTGCTACAGCCTTCATGTATGGTATGATGGGACACCTTATGACGCCACATATTGTACCTCATTAATTATGCACATATCTAATTTTGAGCGAGCCAATAGAGCTAGAGGTCTTATTTTTGGTATATAGGGATAACTTAGCAAAACAATTTTTTTTGACAAAATGTCACGTGTGACCTCGGTGACCTTTGACCTCAAATATACATATTTTTCCATAACTCGGTAACCACAAGTGCTACACCCTTCATGTTTGGTATGATGGGACACCTTATGACGCCACATACTGTACCTCAATAATTATGCGCATATCTCATTCTGAGCGAGCCAATAGAGCTGGATGTCTGATTTTTGGTATATAGGGATAACTATAGGAGAGAAATTTTTTGACCAAATGTCATGTGACGTCGATGACCTTTTACCTAAAATATATGTTTATGTCAATAAATAAGTAACCACAAGTGCTATGTCCTTTGTCAGTCCGGGTTATGTCCATATAGAGGATAGTAGGGAAGAGCCAATGGGGTACCGTATATGTAATGAAATTAAGGCAAGAACCAATCACGTACTGTATATGTAACAAGGGTCAAAGGTTATGTTGGTTCACTTGATGTTTCAGATAGCGATGTGACCGGACAGATCCACCGATCGAGTGAGACTGTTGACTACCCGGAAGTATCTTAGCTCCAGTCGATTGGCGACGTTCTACCGTGTTAAAAAATTGTAAGATTTCTTCAGGAATAGTTTTCTGAGTTTCTTTACCCTTGACCATATTCGACAAAGAGTTATTGGACGTTTTCGTTCTCTTTTCCAGCTTTTGGTTAACTTCTCGGCGATTGATCCGGCGCGCGTTTTTCTGAGCGAAGGGTCAATCGTACCGGGAAACGCATGGTGATCGAAAAATTCGTGCTCCATTGTGCTCCGATGACTGACTAAAACAGTTGACCCATCTTTGCAAAGCTTGAAACATTCTCCATACTGCAGATGGCAAGGTTAAATTGAAATTTGACCAAAAACAGGCGATTTACAAGGGTCAAATGCTGATTTCTAGGAGCCGTATTCGGCCAGGAAATTCATCCAAATAAGTAATGTTCAATGTACTAACCACTTGTGTCGGTCACAATCTCGGCCGCACTGAACATTGTGCGTAATGTCTACATCTAAAAACTACCCAGTGCTAAAAATAAAGGGCGAAATAAAGCCGAAAAGTTCCAAACTCGTTGCAATGTACGAGCCAAGGTTTGCATGGTTAATTATTCATGACGTTGGCGGCGGCAGGTTCGCTGATTGGTCAATCGTAATATCCTCTCTATGGACATACCCGGACTGTTTGTATTTAGTAGGATGGGAGACCTTATGACAACACACGCTTTTAATTCTGGGCAAGCGAATAGAGCTAGATATCTGATTTTTTGGCATATAGGGATTAATTAGCAATATAATTTTTTTTTTCAAAATGTCATGTGACCTCGATGACCTTTGACCTTGATTATACATATATATGCATATTTCAGTAACCACAAGTTCTATACCCTCCAATTTTGATAGGATATTAGACCTTAAGATGTCACATCTTGTACCTCATTTATAATGCGCATATGTATTTCTTGGCTGGCCAATACTGCTAGAGATCTGATCTTTTTGCCCAATTTAGAACCATAACTTAGACATGCCTCATGTGTTTCAAATTGGGAACAACGACATAGACCTATGTGCCCATAGATCTCAACATATACACTCCAGTGATACTTCTTAATGACCACATTTTCCTGCCCCATCAAGACTAATACTCCTATTACAAGTGGGGACTATGTCATTGTAAATGACTTGTTGAGTTAATGGTTTTATCACAATATTCGATATATCTAATTCTGTATTTTTTCCATTTTATATTCTGAATAATTACATTAAACATATTTCACTGTCTCCAGTACATTTCATTTAAGTATTTTCACTTCATGCACTTTATCCCTTTCACACATGTTCAAATATCTGACGCAGAGAACAAACACTAAATAGTCCAGGATGGGAGCTACAGTGTCATTGACGCTATTTTTTAGTAACCCTTTCATGGCAGATTTTTTATTCACACATTTTTTTTTCTGAATATGTGCCCATGATTTGCTAATGTTTATGTTGCTCAAGTAGAAGAAGAATACAGTAACTTTTTAAGCTTCTCTCAGTGACTGCCTTAGCATATCAGCAATGCTTCCTTCATAACCTTATCAGTCTATGCATTCAATGAAACATGGAAACCCACATATGTATATAGCCATGTTCAGATGATTTACATGCGTACGTGCAAGCACATTGATGCTTACAAGCTACAAAACAAACATTTTAACAGCTTATTTAGACTTCAGTTTTCTTATGATGCTGTATTTTGTGGCAAATAACGGGTTTGTATTAATAGTATGTGAAAGTTGTATCATGTGCAGCAATAGCTGTCTTTTTTAGAATGTAGCAGAGTATTGATTTAGTATTATTAGCCTTGAGCTTACCATTTATCTTTCATTTTCTCTGTGGTCCTGTTACTTCAGAAACCTGAAATCTTTGTTGCTTACATTGTAAAAATGTCGATATGCTCATATTTTTACAGTAATTCTTGTCAATCGGAACTTTAAATCTTCATTTTAATTTAATAAGTAGATTACCTTGACAAAGACAACTCAGCCTGTCAATTTCCATGATCAGACAGCTGCAGCTGGTGTAAGGAAACTCCATGTTGCAAGAGGCGCCCTCTAGTGGCGTAGATGTAAATACGACTCCTTCGAACTCTCTCTAACCAAAGCTGTGATATCTTCCGAGTTTTGTGTTGTCTCATTTGCATTATTTTCTGAACATTTGTAATTTATGAAGTAAAGTTTGTGCAAAGTTTGTGAAATTTTTCGTTTTGAATTAAAAATTTACAATGATGTATGAACGTTGCATCATTTCTTTGTGTATCTCTATGTGATACACTTGTCTACATCTCAACACAGTCCTCTATATGATCTGAGAGAGTCTGGGATTGAAACCTTAGTACACAGCAAAATTTGTTTGTTGTAAGAGGAGTGCATTTGATCATTGTCGGAAAACGATAGACTGAAGTTCTGTACTTACTTTGAGTACCGCGTTTTTCCCCATTTTTACCCAAAGTGGATGTCGTCATGAAACCACAGTCCCTCGATCGTGGAAGGACTGTGATAAAACTAAAATTCATCAAATTCCACTGCCTTGTAGTTTGATTTTAGTATTTTCCGTGTCAACGTGATTCACACTTTTTGACCGGCTGTAGCATATTAATCGGCTTGCGCTTTTATGTTTATTTGCATAATTAATGATTCTAGAAAACATATACATCGAGAATGGCTTCAGAGAATTTGATAAGATTTGCTACAGATGTTGATTATACAAGGATACATCAACCATGAAACAAACGTATGACATGCTTATTTGTATATTTGATGAAGTCATATAGCATTTTTAATTCAGCTAATTTTCAATTTGCGTATTTAACGAACTTTCCTAATTAGGGATATATAATTATCTAAATTGACTTCATAAAAGTTGATGGAACTTGATATTTAAAAGATACGAAGGTATAACATTACAAAATTTCATTTAGCATTTTTATTTCCGCTAATTTCTATAAACGCTTACAAGACTGTATTATATTGGAAAGCATATATCCTACAACAACGGGAAAGGTATAATAAAATCAGGTCCACTTTCAAAAATAAGGTCAAAGACAATTCTGCTCTTTAAAATAACTCCATTGCAGATGATATACCAACCAATCCTATAGTTAGCATTTTTGTACAGTGCTACAGTCTCGTAAGCCTGTAAATTGCTGTATTAAAATTGCTGTACTTGAATATGCTTCTGTTATCTGGAATAGTATAGGTAAACACCAGTCAAAGAGAACTGACTGCATAATTTTGAATGTTACTTCATGACAGTATTACTGGTTTTTACAGTGATTACATTACTTATTGTGCAATATTTACGACTAACAGTCATTGAAATCAGGAAGGACTCTTTTTGACAATACTTTTTATACAAATGCATCAATACAAAGTTTAATGTTAATGCTTCAACTTCCCGTTTTGGTCTTCATGCTCTAAGGTTTTTAATTTGGCGTACTGCTTTGTTTCATATGCCACTCATAGAGTCATTTGTCTTCGTGAATATCTTCTTAAGAGAATTCCGAGACAATTTAATTTATTTTTAAACGACTACAATGAAATAGATCTTCTGTTACTTTCGACATTTTTAAAAACATTTTACAACTGTGTTTTCTCAGTATAGGTCAAGGAAAATAAAAAGTTTGTTTCTCATCCTCGCGTGCGTCAATTCAGACCCGCCGCGTCAAACATTTTTTCTTCTTATGAGGAAATACAATATGCAAAAAAACCCACATAAATGCGCGACAATAGTGCATAACACAGTGCTGTATAAAACAAAACTGTAAACAAAATAACTGACACTAACATTTCATTCAGAACTGTACACATATGTCAACGTTATATTAAGCTGTCAAAACTGTGCATTGCTGAACTAAAAGTCAAACCACAGAACTGTTGCTGTAGAAAAATACTAAAGCAACACTGCTGTGCATTTAGGGATGGACCATTAGACCTTGGGAGGGGGGGTGGTCACAATAAAATTGCGAAAAAAATTTTTTTACTATTGTAAATTTCTGAATTTTTTTTCAAATTGAGATTAGCTGTGCAAATTTTTTTTTTTCAGAGTAAATTTTCAGATTTATAATTTTTTTTTAGTTCGTCGCTGTCTGAAGATAAAGAGGGCAAAGATGTGGTGCCAAGCACCACAAGCGGCCACGAAGCGGTCACGGGGTGGGGGGGGGGAGGTCAGGAGAGGGGTGTCCCCCTGCTGCCATTGGAGCTTTTGAAAAATAGAGATTAAAATGGTGTTATTTGGTGGCACTTGGGAGTATTTTTGGTGGGGGAGGTCAAGAGGGGGGATGTCCCCCTCCCCCTCCTGCTGTTGGAGCTTTTGAAAAATGGAGATAAAAATGGTGTTATTTGGTGACACTTTGGGAGCATTTTTGTGGGGGGAGGTCAAGAGGGGGGTGTCCCCCCTCCTGCTGTTGGAGCTTTTGAAAATAGAGATAAAAATGGTGTTATTTGGTGGCACTTTGGGAGCAGTTTTTTCGGATAACACATCTTCCTCTGAAACATGGTCTTCTTGCTCCTCAGTAGCTTCCTATAAGTTAGGGTACCCTAACCTATTTTGGTTTCCTGGCTTCCCTTTCTACTGCGTGGTGAAATGCCTACATTCACCCCACCAAACATCATGCATATCTCATGATTTACAATTGATTTTGACAAGCTGAGAAGCTAAAATAAGCTAAATAATTTTGCATAAATTTGCATATTTGTGTTTTTAGAGCAATTGATGCACTTTTTTGATCAAAACATCTATTTCGCTGTAGCAGCATGTCCAAATTGATTGGATGTGTATAGATGTGTTGAAATTTCAATATTTGTCTTTTTAGGGCAATTTATGCCATTCATGGTAAAAAAATCTGTATTCTCTGAAAGGGCTTGTCCAATTTCTTTGAAATTTGCTACACAAAAACGATTATTCATGCAGATTTATTCAGTATTTGCTATCGAGAAACTTTCAAAGTTCAACCCTTTTGTGTGTTTTTGTGTTGGGATTTGTTGGATAGATGGCATTCTACGTAGTGTATTGTTGAATGTTAAACCATGTGTTGCCGTTGTTTTTTGAGGCTGTTTTTTGAGAAAAAGAATTGAAAATGCCTTTTTAAAAGCAAAATAATACATAATGACTTGATATGTTGTTTTTTATTACTATTGACGTGTTTCTACTTGTTCACCCATTCTTGCATTCATCATTGCAATAAAATGCTGTGAAAAAAATGAAATTGATGTAGCCTGCATCTGTTTACCTTGATCTTAAAAGGCAAATACAACTTTCTGTCTTGACAACCATACCATAGTTTCAATGTTTTACCTAGTGTACCTGCTTGGTTTGTACGCAGGAAACAAGTAGAAAACAGGCTCTATAATTTCATAATTTTCAAGTGATCAGAATACAAAAGTCCTGAAAAGCTAAGATAATCACAACTTCCAGTATAAGGGATACAGTCACTCTAAATGTATAAATTACAATTAAAAATGTGCCTGGAGGATGTACTAAAAAATACAGAAGGTTGCTTTCTGTCGGTAAAATCTAAAAAAAATTCAAAATTTTAAAGACTTTTGCAGATTTTTTTTTACGCCTTTGTCTTCTGATTTATTTTTTTTTTATTTTGCAAACTAGTTTGAAGATTTTTTTTTCCCTAACTTTTTGCTCTGAAATTTTTTTTCTGTTTTTGACCACCCCCCTCCCAAGATCTAATGGTACGTCCCTTATCTCTACAAGCATTCCTATGTTGTTTTCATGTTTTTTGCTCGTTCTTCTTGGTTGAAGAATAAAAAAATCGAGAAGAATAAAAAACCTGCGTCACCGCGTCATTTTCTCAATATGTCTAGGATGAGAAACAAACTTTTTATTTTCCTTGGCTTTAGTTAAAGTTTGTAGGTCGCATTTCTGTATTTTAACTCTGTTTTTGTATTTTCTAAAAAGTCTTCCATACATGGCCGTGGCCGTTGAAGTCATTATTAATAAAATAAAATAAAATAAAATAAAATACAATTTGCATATTCGACGAACTTTCCTCATTAGGGTTACATTTCTTGATTGACGGGATCAAAGTTGACAAAACTTGCTGTGTAAGCTTACATCGAATCGAAGATACTGTGCTATGGCATCACACAAAGTCACTTTTGCATTTCTAGATTTAGATAAGATTAATGCCAATTTGCATTTTAACGGACTTTCTCAAGTAGGGATATATATTGAATGGACATGTCAAAAGCTGAGGAAACTTGTGTACATTGAAGACATTAAGTATAAACATAAGTGAGAGTCATTTAATATTTTGACTTAATTACCAATTACCAATTAATTACTTTATTACCAATTCGTATATTCAAAGAACTTGCATATATCTCTGAATTGACAGGATCAAAGTTGATCAAAATTGCCAGGTACATTGAAGACACTAGGATATGGCGTTATTAAAGTTATTTAGCGTTTTTACTTCATCTATTTACTAATTTGCATATTCAACAAACTTAATTAGGCATATATAACTAGATTGATTTGATCACAGTTGACAAAACTTGCCGAATCGAAGATACTGTGCTATGGCATCACACAAAGTCACTTTTGCATTTCTAGATTTAGATAAGATTAATGCCAATTTGCATTTTAACGGACTTTCTCAAGTAGGGATATATATTGAATGGACATGTCAAAAGCTGAGGAAACTTGTGTACATTGAAGACATTAAGTATAAACATAAGTGAGAGTCATTTAATATTTTGACTTAATTACCAATTACCAATTAATTACTTTATTACCAATTCGTATATTCAAAGAACTTGCATATATCTCTGAATTGACAGGATCAAAGTTGATCAAAATTGCCAGGTACATTGAAGACACTAGGATATGGCTTTATTAAAGTTATTTAGCGTTTTTACTTCATCTATTTACTAATTTGCATATTCAACAAACTTAATTAGGCATATATAACTAGATTGATTTGATCACAGTTGACAAAACTTGCCGAATCGAAGATACTGTGCTATGGCATCACACAAAGTCACTTTTGCATTTCTAGATTTAGATAAGATTAATGCCAATTTGCATTTTAACAGACTTTCTCAAGTAGGGATATATATTGAATGGACATGTCAAAAGCTGAGGAAACTTGTGTACATTGAAGATATTAAGTATAAACATAAGTGAGAGTCATTTAATATTTTGACTTAATTACCAATTACCAATTAATTACTTTATTACCAATTCGTATATTCAAAGAACTTGCATATATCTCTGAATTGACAGGATCAAAGTTGATCAAAATTGCCAGGTACATTGAAGACACTAGGATATGGCGTTATTAAAGTTATTTAGCGTTTTTACTTCATCTATTTACTAATTTGCATATTCAACAAACTTAATTAGGCATATATAACTAGATTGATTTGATCATAGTTGACAAAACTTGCCGAGTATATAAACGATACTTTAATGTAACATTCATGAAAACTTTTAGCATTTTTAGATAAACTATTTTGCATATCTGGTGAACTTTACAAACTATAGAAATATATTTAATTGACTTGATCAAAGTGAAAATACCTGCATGCACATTGAAGATGAAATATTAATTATATTATATCTAACTGCCGCAATTGAATCGTGGTTTTCTGTGAGTAAAATCAAAGCTTAAAAGGGATACACGGATCTCCTTCTAAAATGCGACACTAGATTGTTACAAGCTTTCTTCGGTTAGTTCCAACTCCTGTTTGAGTTC
This sequence comes from Ptychodera flava, assembly GCF_041260155.1. Taxonomy (NCBI): domain Eukaryota; kingdom Metazoa; phylum Hemichordata; class Enteropneusta; family Ptychoderidae; genus Ptychodera; species Ptychodera flava. Next base: position 5,109,224 of record NC_091944.1, on the reverse strand, counting down.
TCCTCTCCTAAACTCTCCTTCATTTGTAAACTTTGCATATCCATTCTTCATTTTCGTCTTCGGGAACACTTCGAATCCTGGCATATCTTTGAACACGTCTTGAGCTCCCCCACTACGGTCCTCCATCTTCAACCCGCTTTCATTTAGAATGACAGCGACAACGTTGCCTTCGATGTGGTATGTTGCTTTATACCGAGCGATATAATTTTCTTCTGTTATGTTCAATTTCACGTTCACTCGTTTTTTCTTTGGCACCTGTATGTCAGATTCAATGACGTCGGTACATTCTTCCTCAGTGGTATCCGACTTGCTCGCCTGTTCCTCCTCTGAATGGCAAAGCGCAATCCTGGCACCAAGATTGCACTGAGGAACTCCTGATCCAGCAGACATATCAGCAGAGTAGCTGAAACTGTGTCCACACGTCATAGACACGCTAGAAGTTTTCTTGATCCGCCTTTCGACTTTGAAATGGTGTTTCTGGATATCAACCGAGGGTTGTTCGAAAACGAAGTCATGTGATGAACTTTATCCTGCATCTCTTCTAGTGGCGCTGCCCCAGATGCCTCGCCGTCTGAACGTTGTGCCAATTGCATAACCGGCTTGAATTCAATATCTCCAGCTTGCTGAACTACCTATTGTCCTCAACGATGTCGACCGTATGTCCACTCTGAGGATTCTTGCCAAGAGCCCACTCTTTGATGACTTCTTTGATTTTTCGAATTGTCTTCCCGTTTCCTTTCGATTTTCGAACTTTGCCATCAGTGACGGTGCTATGTCGATGGAAAAAACGTGAACTCCGGAATTACTTTCAGTATAACAATTATATCGTAGGCCATGGCAAATGTCTCACTCTAGTCAATTTGAAAGTGATGTACCTATCAGAATAAAAGGTTAGTATTATGGTCTGCCACTTTATAGTTCGTTGATATTGATAAACACTGACCCATCGTTGATGCAAATATGTTATACTTGGACGAGACAAAAAAAATCACAAGTAATTGATAAGACTCGTGAATATTCATCTTAAGACCGTGTCTACTTAAATTTACTGCGCCAGATAAGTTCTGAGCTCTTCACTTTAGGCCAAGAACTCTTGTCACGGAGTTACATCGCGCGTATGAGCATAGATTATCGAAATTTAAGACTTTTATTCTATTTTGATAGGCACGTTATCGACGCAAAAGTTAACGTACAAGTTTCAGCCATTTTCCGGAATTAAGTGCATTATTAATAGTGACAAAGAGCCATCCATGGATAAACTTGAATGTCCGCCAATTGTCAATATCTTATATGACACGATGAGGGCTACTTATGTTGTTTAGAAATCAGGAAAAGGCGATATTTAATGCGCAAAGAACGACGATTTTCCAAAGTAAACTAATTACTTAGACAAATCTAACCGAAAGTATATTTAAAATAATATAACCAAATAGCGAACAGTCCGGATTTCGTGCTAGTTTTAAGAGAGTCCGAAATATAATAGCAATATAAAGTTGTGTGTTTTAACTAATGGGTGGCAAGATTTCGCCAATACTTAGTGGTTCGGGTTTTTCTATTAGATCCTCAAAATTCTAATAAAGCCATCAAATGATGCAATAAAATATCTCATCAATCAAGACTTGCGGGAATTCTAATGTTAAAACAACATGACAACAAGTGAGCGAGGGTTGTAGAAACTTGTAAAAAATTGCAGAATCCATATACATACAAAGTAAGCCTTTTAAGTAAACACCCTGTACCTACAGGAATGCATAAAATATGGGTAGACCAAAAATGACCACGATGAAGGTGTTCATAGAAAAGTTTGAGCTGCTATATACATGTTTAAGCTTGATGCTTCTTATTACACTCATTATCATATGACTTGGCCAGAATCACCACCTTTGTGACGTAGAACAGGGCGGATGAGAAATGCAAATTACCGCGGTTCTACGTCATCAACCGAATTTTTTTCCTACACTTCGTCTTGCAAATGACGCTTTCGTGCACAGACGGAAACATGGAAGGCATGTCCAACGAAATTTTGAGTCGCTAAAGCTTTCGTAGCTATTCCGAAGAATAGGATGGGGTGCCACCGCGACTAGCGCTCCAGTTTAGTCATAGAGACAGCTAAATGTGGATGTAGAACCCGGCGCAGAGATATATAGAGTTACCGTCAAGTGACAAAATTAAGATGTATCTACAGTCGAGATATGTGTCACTGCATGGTGGTACCAGAAGTACCTCCATGGTCACCACAAACACCAAAGTTCATAAGACCACGGTTAACAGTAAGGCTGCTTCACAAATAACAGGGGAGGGGCCGCTGGAGGAATCACGATTGAAATCATATTTTTTATTTTTTTCAGCCCCCCTGATACCCTTAAATTATTCAAGTCCCCCTCGTCTATATGACCACAAAATTTTTAAGTCCCTCCCCCCAAAAAAAAATTTTCATATAGTCGCATATTTATTAGGGATGTACGCAAAGAAAAAATAAACATGTATTGGCCAGTTCTGCTCGCAGATGTTCAACACTACCTGTTATTAGCGGTTTGTAGAGCCATATTCCTAAGGCAAGTTCTTAAATTGAATAATATCTAAACACATCGCAGTTGACTTTTTTGATTTATCAGTCAAAGCCGACTTGAATTGATCTAACTCTTGCCAAGCCATGACACCTGCTGAAGAGCACACAAAATGACGATCATGAGAGAGTATGCAAACTGTGAATTCCTGTCTACTTTAGATGCTTATAAGTTTTACAAAATTGACAATACTGGAAGGTTAAAATATTCCATCAAATAAACGTTTTAATCTCTGAAATTTTTGGTGTAATAATGGTAAATTTGGTAAAATTAAAATAATTCCATTTAGTCACATATTTTTTCATTTAAATTAGAGTCTTTACTGTACAAAGTTTTACTTTTGTGTTATTTTACGATGAGAATGTGAAAATTTAGAAAATTTAGCATGGTGACCCCATCTTTTTCTTTAATATTTGATTATTCTCATATGCCAGAATTCAAAACTCCCTGATAACTTTTTGGGTCTCCTGGTCTTCCAGGTGTTGCTTTCTGGCCTGTGTACTGCAAGTATGTTTCACTGTCATTAGTGTCACATGACCCCACCTCTTCGTCAGCTACTTAGTCAGAGCTGTCTTTGTCACTGCGGGCATGCAGACGGTGACAGTTATACTGCCCGTAGGCAGTAGCAGGGCAGTAGCAGTATCAACTTCGATATTTTTGACAATAATTTTGTTCAGTTTACACAACTCATTCTTGCTCCACTTCTTACAGCGTCACAGTGTTGCCATTCGAACTGTCCAGTATTCAGCTTTCGAATACAGCCTGTGAATATGTGCCCCGCATTTGTATCATTAACAAAACTCACTCTGGACAATTATCACCCAATATTGACATATGCAGACTTTTGTCGACAAACTGATTATTGTGTGTTTCATCATGCTGAAAGGAGACAGCAAGAAACTGTATTTGATATAGTGCATTGAAATATTGAAAAATATCAACAGTTGAAGCTTCTGATCTGGTACTTGGCCTACTTGTTTATTTTTGTACAAACATTCGTACATTTTAGATTTTTTCGAGATAAAAGTAATGAAATGCGAAATAATAGTTCTAGCTCTTGTTTATTTGTTACTAACATCACAGACAAACATAGACAGAGTCGCAACGGGTATTGTTTAAGGCATGAAGCGGTTACGTAACCCATCCATGTTCGCCTCGCCTCAGGTTGCTCTCGCCTCTCTTTTCCGAAGAGCGCCGACCATGCATCCTTCGGTAATTTTCGGATTTTCGCCAATTGTTAAGCGAAAGTATGTTCGGCAAAGTTTGTGTTGTTGTTGTCGTGTGGTGCTGAGCGGAATTGACGTGCTGGCGAAAACGGGGGTGTTTTGAGCTTCAGGAAAGTGAGTTTTACTGTTTTAAAAATTCCTCTCATATTTTTATGAATATATAATGAGTGTGTTTGAACCAAATTTGAAAGTCTTTTATCGATACTGTCTGGTTTTACTCAATGATTTACGGTCAGTCATACCGTCTTTTACACGTGCGTCAAGGAAGGACATGTTTATGAAACTGCTAGCGTGTTATGTTTTGATTGGCGTGAAGCAGTGTTTCTGGCCTGAGAGCTCACAAAGTAACAATGGTTGATACGCGACTGGCAGTACGATGCCATGTCGTCGTATTTTTGCATAGTCTCGTGCAATTATCAACCACAAACCAAGCCTCCAAAAAGTTTAACACCTTTGAAGCTCATTTTAATATGAAAAGCCAATAGTCTACCGAGACGACCATGGAACAAAAGGCATGCCGCGTTTCCAGTCTGTCTATATTTGTCTTTGCTAACATTAGAACAATGGATGACATTAAAATGTTATTTAATTTTCATTGAATTACCCACAAAATCTTGGAATCGTAATAAAAGAATCTAAAAATTTTCAGATCCCCCTTTAGGCAGAGGAAACTTTTCAAGTCTCCCCCACTCTACTGCCCCCAAAATTTCTACCCCCCCCCCTTCGAATTTCTCCAGCCCCCTTACTGCTTTTTGTGAACGCAGCCTACACGTTAGTAAGACATAAACATTGATGACAGGGATCGGGATTGACGAGTTGACACTCGCGGAGACCGCCCACGCGGTGACGGCTTGTTGTGGCCACGTCCTTAATCTAGTTCACAGTGGGTGCCATCGAACTTCAACTTTTCGGGCTCGCCAAGATCGTACGGGCTTGATATTTGAAAGCCACGACATTTCCTAGAATAACAACTACTGTTTAGATCTTGTTGTTGCCCTCCCTCCATAAATATATTTGAAAATATTCTAGTAACTCTGGTTATAGTACTATGGCTGTCAGGCGCTAGCGCGGTGAACCTATGTCAGCCGATGGCAGACTTCCTTTGGCGTAGGATCAACGTGAGACAATGATTGACAAGTTCACGTGACCGAATCCGTATGTCTGATTGGTTAAGATGGCATTCAGTGTATCAAACTTTCAACTTGATCGGATTTATGAATGAAAGTATCCAGTAAATATTTGCATATCTCCAGGGCGATGGACCGTTTTACTCATTGAATGAATCCAGGGAAATAAAACCCAGATCGCGACAATATTTTTGCAATCCTCAACTATAGTTTTGATCCATACACATCAAACGGAAAATAAGAAGACTACGAAGATGTGTTTTTCGCGGAGCCGCACAACTTCTTGCCTTCGGCTCGAAGTTGTACGGCTCCGCGAAAAACCCTCGTATACGATAACATAAAAGGAGAAACATTTCGTGGGATAATACAATATTTGAGGTGAATACGTGAACCACAAATGTTGCCCTCGTTAAAAATCAATACCTTCAGCTTTGACCTAATATTTCGCCTTATTACAGAAATAATGTATTATATGCAGAAGAGTTAATTATGTTATGTCACACTCATCGTCAAATTCAGTGCATTCACTTTGACGTCACGGTGGCCTAATGACAGAATTTCATTAAATACGCAAATAAACTTTAACCAGTAGATCGTGTCCATCAACATAAGCAAAATGAAGGATGACAAATGTGCTGAAGTCTGATCGATGTCAGTACGTTTTGATCATTAGCCTAATTACAAAAATTCGCATATTATGCAAATCAGCCAGAATAAGAATGTCTTATTCTTTAGACTTTCATCAAAGTAATGCTAATTATATATAATCCCCCCGTATTCCGAACGAGTGTGGCTGCGTCGCGGACGAGTGATTCCCCGTGTAGCGGCCGTATCCCTCCGAGCTGTAAGCGAAGGGGGATACGGCTGCTACACGGGAATCACGAGTCCGCGACGCAGACACACGAGTGAGGAATACGGGGGATTATATATTTATCACATGCATAGACCCAGTTTTCCGTGAATAAACCTTCCAGGAATGATAATTACTGGGAAAAAACGAGAGAGAGTATTTTACAAGAATTCATACGCTTGTGTTATGCGGTCGTGGCTGGGTCACAGCTGACTTGACTGCGGTCAGCTCAACATGTCGGGGCTGCTCCTATGGATAATTAGCGTCTCTCGTAGGGCTTTTTCTGTGCGAATCAAGCGGAAATAGGAAAGACTATGGATTTTTAATGCAAGGTATTTATTTGGTACTTACTATAACATCAATTTTAGTGAAAATTCATTCATAAAATTATTGGACGTACAAGCGGGACGTCGCGACACTCAGCCGCGGCTGGCGAGAACGGGTTATTTTTGTCAATATTCGAACATCATTCAAATAATTCTTCTTTGCAAAGTTTGTATGAAATTTTCAAAATTAACAATTATTATGTTTTACGAAATTGTCAATTGTATGTTTAATATTTTACGAATAAAATGAGCGTGTTTAAATATAATGAAGAACAGTGTTCGGCTCTGACTCAATCGGTAAGACAACATACAAGCAACGAGTCTTTCTTAATAGCTCAGACGCGAGACGACGGAAGTTCAACAACAAGATACAATACAGGAAACGTGATGCACAATATGCATGGACAAAACAATAGTTAAATGCACTGATAACATTGTGAACTCGTCGCTCTTGAAAAATATAATAGCGTTTCTTCTGATGAGTCTCAAGTCCGGAGTATCGTCATTGCTGTCAGAAATAATGTACGCTCTTTGCTTCATCGGCTCGCCCGGGGGCTCGACTGGTTGACTGCCGCGGCAGCATTGATCGTGATGTTGAACTTGAAACCCGTCAATGTTGCTTCAGAAAACATTCTTACTGCTGTAGGGATGATTGGTACGTGTCTTGGGTTATCGGCTATGCTTATTATGTTGTTTGATGGACATCGAGAAGGGCAATTTTGACGAGGTAGACAACACAAAATGCCGGTAACATACCGTTAAAACATAGGGAATTCAGTCTCCGATGATGATGATCAGATGGTGACGATGATGATGATTAAACATTAAAAATGAAGGAAAATAAAAATATAATCGGACTCAGTAAAGTTGTTGTTGTTGTTATTGTTGTTGTTGATAGTATTTGATGAAAAGAACAAAGTATGGGTTGCAAATTCAATACAGCCAAACTATACACATGCACTGCAAAATTCAATACAGCCTTTATAGTATACTATACACATGCGCTGCAAAATTCAATACAGCCTAACTATACATGTGCGTTGCAGCCTAACTAAACTATGCGTTGCAAATTCAATACAGCCTAACTATACATGTGCGTTGCAAATTCAATACAGCCTAACATTACCCAAGGGTTGTCACTTCATTGCCACACACTTTTTTTCAATCGCCAAAAATGCACCTAGCAAGCATCGAAATCGGTAAAATTCGACGTAGGGTCAAAGCACATTAGTCCTTCTCAATCATACTCAGACATTTTTACCTCTTACCGATGAAAAGTCGACAAATCGGCAGGTTTTTCAATGCATCTCGTCGTCTCTTGATTCCAGATTTAAAAACCCCGCGAAAGATCTAGTCACGTGGGCGCATTTCAAATCGAACCAATAGCAGAGCTGGATGGGCCCAGCGTGAAAACCCGGCAGTAACGTAAGTTTCTTACGTCTTTTGAAGACTATGGGTGACACTGTCTGCGTGCGTCTGCGTATGGAATTCTGGTAACTTTAACAGTTCCAGTTCACCCATATAGCAAGAGAACGTTCTTTCCAAAGACGTGAGAAACTTACGTTACTGCCGGGTTTTCACGTCGGGCCCATTCTTTCAGTACGGGCTCTGCTATTGGTTCGATTTGAAATGCGCCCACGTCACTTACACAACCGCCGGGCCTTTTAAATCTGGAATATAAGAGACGACAAGATGCGCGGAAAAACCTGCCGATTTGTCGACTTTTCATGGGTAAGAGGTAAAAATGTCTGAGTATGATTGAGAAGGACTAATGTGCTTTGACCCTACGTCGAATTTTACCGATTTTGATGCTTGCTAGGTGCATTTTTGGCGATTGAAAAAAAGTGTGTGGCAATGAAGTGACAACCCTTGGGTAATGTTAGGCTGTATTGAATTTGCAACGCACATGTATAGTTAGGCAACAACGCACATGTATAGTTAGGCTGTATTGAATTTGCAACGCACATGTATAGTTAGGCAACAACGCACATGTATAGTTAGGCTGTATTGAATTTGCAACGCATAGTATAGTTAGGCTGCAACGCACATGTATAGTTAGGCTGTATTGAATTTCGCAGCGCATACTTTGTTCTTTTCTGCAAATACTATCAACAACAACAACAACAATAATAAAAACAACAACAACAAATTTACAGAGTCCAATAAATTTTTATTTTTCTCCATTTTTAAATATTTAATCATCATCATCATCATCATCAATATCGCTGTATTGAATTTTGCAGCGCATGTGTATAGCATAGAGGTAGCTTTGTGTACTGTGAGGCTGTATTGAATTTTGCAGCGCATAATTTGTCCTTTTCTGCAAATACTATCAACTACAACAACAACAATAACAACAACAACAACAACAACTTTACTGAGTCCAAATATATTTTTATTTTCCTTCATTTTTAAATGTTTAATCATCATCATCATCGGAGCTCGAGGACCCTATGGTTAAAATGTCAGCGGTGTACAAATCAAACGTTTCAATCGAAATCAACGACGAAGAAACACAAATTCATAAAAATTCTAGTATCGACGGTATTTTATGTTCTACACATGTATTTTAGTACTCCATATTTCCTTATGTTTCATTACCCTCCCACTTTTGCATTTCAAGGATTTGAAAATAAGTTCTGAACTGAACAGCTGATTTTTTGTTTACGTTTTAAAAGTAGTCCGGGTCCCATATCCACCACATGTGGAATATGGATTCATCGTAGTCATATACCTATAGTGTGACGTCATACTATAGGGATAACTGGGTCTATGTATGTGATAATTATATATAATCCCATGGTATTTTTCTCTGTTTGACGTCATCGTATACGAGTGTTTTTCGCGGAGCCGTACAACTTCGAGCCGAAGGCGAGAAGTTGTGCGGCTCCGCGAAAAACACGAGTATACGATGACGTCAAACAGAGAAAAATTCCATGGGATTATATATTTATCACATGAACAGTCTTCTTATTTTTCTTTGATGTGGATGGATCAAAATTATTGTAACAAATTGCATGATTTTTATCGCGATTTTGTGTTTTATTTACGCGGATTACTTATATTTAATGAGTAAAGCGGTCCGTCACCCAGGAGATGTGCAAATGTTTACAGGTATACTTTCATTCATAAATCCCATTAAGCTAAAACTTTGATACATGGAATGGTATCTCCACCAATCAGACATACGGATTCGGTCACGTGGCGCGTGTCAATCATTATCTCGCGCTGGAGCGATGCCAGGGCAAGTCTACCATCGCGGGCATAGCTTTCACCGCGCTGGCGACTGATAACGATAGTATTTTGAGTTATTTAGAATATTTAGAATTATATTTATAAAGCGAATGCAACGGCACGATCGAAACAGTAGTTATCATTCTTAGAGATGCTGTGGCTTTTAAAATATCACAAGTTTACGGCCTTGGCGAGCCCGAAAGTTTCAGATCGATGACACACACAGTGTACGCTTGTAGTGGGCACTGCCGTCACCGGTCTCCGCCGGTGGCCATCTCAGTCGTCAATGTTTTCGTCATACGGACTTTGATATTTGCTGTGACACATATATCGCCCGTAGGTACTTCCAATTTTGTTACTTGACGGGAACTCTGTTCTGTTGTGAGTGTTGTCCGAGTCAACTTTCGAAATGCATCGGATTCTACAGCGCTGCACTGCAGAGTTTACGCTACAGTTCGACAGCTTAGGCTTGATTCCGATCGAGAAACAACGGAATAGTATTTGTGTGATGAAGGAAATTTATCGTTGTTCGTCGATATTTGGCGTTCTATGTCGCTTTCCCGAAGTTTATACAGTATTCATTTATTAAGTTGAACTTTCGTTGAGGTGTATCTTTCGGGTTTATCGCCAATCGGGATCGCCAGGTACGACGTCGCTTGGCGATCGCCAGGTACGACGATATCCACATTAGCCTTGCAACTGGAACCGTGACGTTACTGAGCCAAACGATCGACGGTATCCTCATTCGATTCTTGGGAATAGTAAAGCTTTAGCGACTCGAAATTTCGTTGGGCATGCCTTCTATGTTTCCGTATCTGGATTTATCGGGTCACCTTTTTGTCAAAATGCCATGAGAGCACGGCATCGATCACGACAAATCGGTCTGTGTCGCGACGTGCACGTACGAACGGTACCATTGCAGGAAAAAAGTTCCGGTTGATGACGTACAACAGCGGTAATATGGATTTCTTATCTGTGCTGGTGTACGTCAAACAGGTGGAGATACGGGCCAGTTAATGTGAGAAGACTTTTTATTGCATAGCAAGGGTTCACTTTCCAATAGCGCTTTCATTATTGATATATGGGTTATTAAAGAAATTCATGAAATATGAAGATGAGCCTCAATTAGAATGTTGTACTTATCAAACTTTCAACACTGAATATGGATTTCTGCGGTTCGGTTCATATCAGTGCATTTGGCATTGACATATAGCCTTATTACAGAAATTCATTGAATATGCAAATGAAGTAATCATTAATATGCCATGCTCATCAAAATTTCAACATTAAGAAGACCTAAGTACATTCGATGAGTTACAGGGGTACGGTCACAATCGCGCATTCATAATTGAAATATGACCTACTAAAAATTCATTAATATGCACAAATAAGGCTATAGTTTAAAAGTCGCGCCAATGAACCTTTCAGCACGGCTTAATCGAAGTACGGTCAATGAATTTCAGAAATCCGGTGCAAATCAATGCATTCAGTATTGATTTATGGAATGATAATAGAAAAAATTAAATATGCAAACGAGCAAAAAAATCTGCATGCCTGGGTCAGTGAATTGTCAGCATTTGTAGTCCAAAATTTGATCAACATGAAGGAGGTCTTATGAAATTGAATATTGGTTTTTATAGAAGTATGACATAATACAACGTCCACAGTGAGAAGTATACATTTGGAATGATAAAAGCTCGAAGCGCAAAATTGAAGTGCAAAAATAGTAATTACAAAGTGCAAACCTTGACTTTCCGCTCATGATAGTGAAGTTGTAATTTGAATATCTGGCACAAGTAAAACCAACTTCGTGATCACCTCTGTAGGGAGAAGTTTCAATGGGAGAACCTGCGTGTTATGTGACAGAGGTATTTAGTTACACGTATTTACGTTCGAACAGTACTGGCAGAATCTTTGTCACGTGATAACCAAACGTCATGTCCGTGGAGCACAGACGGGTGACCCTAAAAAGAAGGGGAAGGGGGGATAAGAAGGGGTTATGACATTCAAATTCTAAGTAGATAAAACTTCGATAACACTATGCAAAAATAAAATATTGCCCTCACTATGATAACAATATGAAAAAATGAATATTATCCTCAAGCTTAATGGACTTATGTCAGTGGACAAGGCAGGGGTGGGTCTATGTACAATGCAATATATACAATATCATATGCGGGATCTATAACTGTCACTGATGCAGTGAAGGGTGTATGATATTTACAGTAATAGAAGAAAACACTTTGATAGCGATATGCAAAGATGAAATATTGTCCTTACACTTAAGGGACTTATGTTATTGGGCGAAGGGGGAGGAGGTTTTATGTACAATGCAATATATACAAGCACCCGTGCCATACTGAAGGCAGGGCCTATAACTATCACTGATACCACGAAGGGGGCATGATATTCTCAGTGTTCGTAGAGAATACATTAGCAACAAGATTCAAAAATGAAATATTGCCCTAAGGCTTAAGGGACTTATGCTATAGGACGAAGGGGGAGGGGGCTTAGTGTATAATGTATAATATATAGGCACTAGCACCATCTTGAAGGCAGGGCTATAACTACCACTGATGCCACCAAGGGGGACATGATATCAACTAAGAACACTTTGATAACATTATGCAGTAAAGAAATATTTTCCTCATACTTAAGGGACTTATGTTACAGGACGAAGGATGAGGGTTTAGTGTATAATGATAAATTTACAGGGACTACCAATATACTGAAGACAAGGCCTATAACTTTAAATTATGCCATTGTATTTGTTTCTGAAATATATATTGCGGTTTATGATTTTCATGAATACCGAGAAAAGATAGCTATCACATATCGAATACCTCTTGATCTGACGTTTGCTCTCGCTCTGGCTTTTACCTTGGACACTCGCTTCGAGGCTTCGGCTGTCAGCAATTGAAGTAAAAATATACATATATATATTCCGAGGCGCATGATATATGGAGTGCTAAAAGTTTTGGTCGATTAGTGAAAAGTGGAAGTCCCACTATTCGTAGTTTTGATCCCACTAATGATGCATATATGAAATAGCAAAAGACGTGATGAGATTGCATAGATGAAAGGACAAAATGTTTGCAGACCTGTCAATCCTTAATTTCACAGTTGATTGAAGTCTCAGTTAAGCTAAGCTATCTATGCAAGTAGGTAAAATTACATGCTAAGCTGACACGAAAGTCCTATTCTTGATTATCGTAAAGCATTTATTTGAAGTAGATCTTTACAATTCTTTTAAAACGATGGTAGTGTCATCCCTTTGTTATGCCTTGCGCTTTCCAGTTGTAAATTTCAACACACAAATTCCTTTGTTCTTTTGCCAACTTTTGTGTAGTTAAACTTTTGAAAAGCTTTGCTATACCGGTATATCTTAAGTGTATTATATATCGTATAATCTAAGTGAGTGACTGCGTATTTGATGGACGCAAAAGTCTTGTCATGGTGATAGAGACAAAAGGCTTTCCTAATCTCAAAAGGATCAAAAGCTATTTTGGTCTAAAAGGAGATATAGCAACTATCGTAAAACTCTACCTCTGTTAAAATTTATTATCCTGCTGCAACAATGGCTATTATTTCCCTATTTTACTCCTTTCTTTTTTAAGTTTCATTGATGCCTCCTCTGTTCTTTTGCTCGTTTATTGCAAGAGTTTGACAATTGGAAGGGTTTCCTACATATTATATGTCTATTTCATCTATTTAAAAGGGTAAAATGGTTGGTTGATGGACGCTTGAACAAACTGAAAAGGCGTAGGATGACGGCTCTGACCTATATGACACCCTGGAACCACATGACAGTTAGGGGATTATCACGATATGTTACATGCCCAATAGTAGCTGCATTATTAAGAAGGTGAGGGTATCATCAAGATTGCTGTCATGAACACGAGCCTGGGGGCCGGCAACAAAGTGCTGATCTTGCTCAAGCTATCATGAGTTATAAATATTACATGAAACAAATACTTCTGAGTCCGAAATATATGTAGAAACAGGGGTTTCATTAAGTTTTGAAGTAGGGGGCTAGAATGGAAAAGTAGGCGGCTTCCAGCTGCCATGACCACAAAGCGGTGGTCGTCGGGGGAGGGTCCGGGAGGGGGTGTTCCCCTCCCGGCCAAAGGCCGGAAACCCTGAAAAATGAGCTAAAATTTACTTTTTACAGCTTACAGTCACTTGAATTTCTAGTATTTTCAGGAGAATTGTCAGCAGTGTTCCAGGGCAATTTGTGTTCATATCATAAAAGCCATTTTCCTGGGAGATTAGGCCTAAATATGATAATTCATAATTAAAAATGACAAAATGTGGTAATGTTGACGATAATTTGAACAAAGAAAACTGAAGTCTTAAGAGCGTCTATGCTTTTAGGAGGTAAACTATAATAATTCACTATTATTAATGATATGAATTTGATATGTACAGTGTTACATCTAGACAGGGAGATAGGGGATTCCCCCTCTGTTGAAATGTTGGCACCCCCAATTAATTTGTCAAGGGGACCACTCCCCCTTCCATGAAATGGTGCCAGTCACACCTTAGAGGTACAAGTAGAACACATGAACTGGTGAAATGCCCCCGAAATTTTCTGGTAAAGGGGAAAAATCCCCCTTGTTGATGCCATCCTGGATGAAACACTTATATTTTAAGCACAGTAAATTAGAAACTTTTCATTAATGCATAATGTTATGCTTCAAATTAAGAGCCCTGATGTTTGGTATGGAAATCTGTAGATGAAGAACTTTTATACCTCTGGGGAGGTAAAAAGGATAATTTATATAACGAATAATGATAAAAAATTACAATCATTACCATATTTCGCAAATAGAATCAAAGACCCTCAAGTTTATTTGACTATATGGGTATGCAAAGTAAGAACCTTGATGTAGGATATGAAAATTTGTACGTTCAGAAGCGCACATTTGGATTTAACCTGATGATCGCTTTTGAAGTGAATTTAGAGGTCTGATCGTATTGTAACCACTCTGGGCGACGTTCTTATTGGCGTCGATAGACCGAAGAGCAGTACATATCATACGTCCAGCTGGTTATATACCTTAACAATTACGCCTACCGCAGTGCAACGCACATCGGCTTACTAAAATTCCAACTGTAATCGGAAAGTTTTTCGTGAGAAAAAAATCAGGTCATCGCCTTCGAAAACAGTTTAAATCCAGGTAAATTATCCTTCTCTCGTTTCTTGGTCCACTTCAAAACCGAGGATCGTACAGCGAAGCTTTACCTTGCGATCGCTTCCGTCTTCATTTGTTCATCGACCATTCTGAGTTGAGCTAACGACGGCCGACAGGTGTAGTATGCACGTTTTCATTAGCATATATAAAGGTCACCAAATAGGAATCAGCAATTCAGGTAGCCAATAGAATCGTCAATTGCAATTCCGATTTTTATTGAGGCAGTATACGCAAGACCGTGCTGCATCGTAGTACAAGGCGACCGTAGTAGTCGCTCGTCTTCTTAATTTTGTTTCACCACAGTCCCTCTAGGGACTGTGGTATCACATAAAAGCCGTTGAAAAGTTTGATTACACAGCTTGTGAAACTTGTCCGTATCATTTCAGAAGGTAAAAATTATTTTAGCTATAAAAGAGTTCAAATTTCCAAAAAAAGTAGCCGGCGAAATCGTGAGAGTAACCGGTCAATTTCGCCGGCTGCCGGCTCTTAATGAAACCCCTGAGAAATGGTGTAACGTCATGGAACACGTCTCGGAGATATATTCGGGAATTTTATTTTCCCCCTCACTGATAACACAGGAATGGCG
The DNA here is from genome assembly GCF_041260155.1 of Ptychodera flava. NCBI lineage: Eukaryota > Metazoa > Hemichordata > Enteropneusta > Ptychoderidae > Ptychodera > Ptychodera flava. The sequence continues at coordinate 5,094,113 of NC_091944.1, read as the reverse complement.
GCCATCTTGAATTTCGAATATCGGTAAACATTGGGTAATTTATTTCACTTGTATCAAATTTACAAGACTCACACAAGACTCAGGTACGTCCGTTACAGTCATGATTACCTCAACGAGTTGGCTGGCGTCGCCTCAACTACGTTTTATAAATGTTTTTCAATATCATTTAAATGTAGAGTCATGCTACATACAGTCGTTATTATTTGAAAGTGTTCTGTACTGACACTGAGAATATCATGTCCCCATTCGTGGCATCAGTGAAAGTTATAGGCCTTGTCTTCAGCATGCTTATGGTACAGGTCTCTATATTGTACATCATACACTTAGCCCTCCCCTTTGTCCTATAACATAATTCCCTTAAGCGTGAGGACAATAATCTAACTTTGTGTATTTCTATCAAACTGTTCGCTATTGACACTGTGAATAGATGTCCCCTTCCCGGCATAATTTAAAGTTATACGCCCGGCTTTAGTATGGTGGCCTGTAAATTATACATTATACACTTACCCCCCCCCTTCCGTTCAATAACATGAATCCCTTAAGAGTGAGGACGATTTTTCATTTTTCGACTCTTGTTACCAATGTGTTCTCTACTGACACTGTGAATATCATGTCCCCCTTTGTGGCATCAGTGATAGTTATAGGCCTAGTAGCTTTCAGTATAGCACTAGTGATTGTATATTATGCATTGTACACAAAGCCCTCCCCCTTCGCCCAATAACATCAGTCCCTTACGCGTGAGAACAACATTTCATTTTGCATATTTTTCTCAAAGTGTTTGCTTCTGTCACTGTGAATATTATGTCCCCTTCACAGCATCAGGTACCGCAATGGGCCCTTATCAGTATGATGCTAGTGCTTGTATATATTGTGCTGTGCACAAAGCCCCTACCCTCGTCCAATAAGTAAAATTACCTTTCGCATAAGGACAATTTTTAATTTTTGCATATTGCTGATGTTACTACACTGCAGAATGACGCGTAACCGCCGCTAAGCATCATGTTTCGCTGATAGCGTTCATAATTGGACAGCATAATTCGTCAAATCATGAATGTTCACGAATGACTTCGTGTTTTTGCTTCGGTCTCTACATTGTGTTTGTTTCTGAAATATATATTGCAGTTTATGACTTTCATGAATACCGAGAAGAGATAGATATAAGATATCGAATACCTCTTGATAGACGCTTGCTCTCGCTCTAGCTTTTACCTTGGACACTCGCTTTGAGGCTTCGGCTGTTGGCCATTGAAAGAAAACATATATATATTCCGAGGCGCTTGTTACAAGGAGTGCTTAAGTTTTGGTCGATTTGTGAAATGTGGAAGATTTTCTTATCGACGTTATGTGGAAATTGAAATGGTCTTACGAAACCTTCCTCTCAAACAAAATGAACATGTCCACCAAGATAATTCTTTTAAAACGATGGTAGTGTCATCCCTTTGTTATGCCTTGCGCTTTCCAGTTGTAAATTTCAACACACAAATTCCTTTGTTCTTTTACCAACTTTTGGGGAGTCAAACATTTCAAAGGGCTTGCTGTATACCTTAAGTGTATTACATATCGTATAATCTAAGTGAGTGACTGCGTATTTGATGGACGCAAAAGTCTTGTCATGGTGATAGAGACAAAAGGCTTTCCTAATCTCAAAAGGATCAAAAGCTATTTTATGCCATGATTTCACGGTAAAAGGTTCACCTATGAATTTTTGATCAAAAGACATATTCTTGCATGTTGCATGGGGATATGTTTCAGTATGAATAAAAGCTATCATAAAACTCTTTAACTCCAGTCAACATTTATTATCCTGCTGAAATAATGGCTATTATTTCCCTATTTTATTTCTTGCTTTTTTGTAAGTTGCATCAAGGCCTCCTTTGTTCTTTGCCCATTGATTGCAGGAGTTTGACAATTGGAAGGGTTTCCTACATGTCGTAAATCTATTTCATCTATTTAAAAGGGTAAAATGGTTGGTTGATGGACGCTTGAACAAACTGAAAAGGCGTAGGATGACGGCTCTGACCTATATGACACCCTGGAACCACATGACAGTTAGGGATTATCACGATATGTTACGTGCCCATAGTAGCTGCATTATAAGAAGGTGAGGGTATCATCAAGATTGCTGTCATGCACACGTGCCTGAGGGCCGGCAACAAAGTGCTGATCTTGCTCAAGCTATCATGAGTTATAAATATTACATGAAACAAATACTTCTGTGTCCGAAAATATATGTAGAAATGGTGTAACGTCATGGAACATGTCTCGGAGATATATTCGGGAATTTTATTTTCCCCCTCACTGATAACACAGGAATGGCGGCCATCTTGAATTTCGAATATCGGTAAACATTGGGTAATTTATTTCACTTGTATCAAATTTACAAGACTCACACAAGACTCAGGTACGTCCGTTACGGTCATGATTACCTCAACGAGTTGGCTGGCGTCGCCTCAACTACGTTTTATAAATGTTTTTTAATATCATTTAAATGTAGAGTCATGCCACATACAGTTGTTATTATTTGAAATGTGTTCTGTACTGACACTGAGAATATCATGTCCCCATTCGTGGCATCAGTGAAAGTTATAGACCCTGTCTTCAGCATGCTTATGGTACCTCTTTATTGTACATCATACACTTAGCCCTCCCCTTTGTCCTATAACATAATTCCCTTAAGCGTGAGGACAATAATCTAACTTTGTGTGTTTCTATCAAACTGTTCGCTATTGACACTGTGAATAGATGTCCTCTTCCGGCATAATTTAAAGTTATACGCCCGGCTTTAGTATGGTGGCCCGTAAATTATACATTATACACTTATCCCCCCCCCCTTCCGTTCAATAACATGAATCCCTTCAGAGTGAGGACGATTTTTCATTTTTGACTCTTGTTACCAATGTGTTCTCTACTGACACTGTGAATATCATGTCCCCCTTTGTGGCATCAGTGATAGTTATAGGCCTAGCTTTCAGTATAGCACTAGTGATTGTATATTATGCATTGTACACAAAGCCCTCCCCCTTCGCCCAATAACATCAGTCCCTTACGCGTGAGAACAAATTTCATTTTTGCATATTTTTCTCAAAGTGTTTGCTTCTGTCACTGTGAATATTATGTCCCCTTCACAGCATCAGGTACCGCAATGGGCCCTTATCAGTACGGTATGATGCTAGTGCTTGTATATATTGTGCTGTGCACAAAGCCCCTACCCTCGTCCAATAAGTAAAATTACCTTTCGCATAAGGACAATTTTTAATTTTTGCATATTGCTGATGTTACTACACTGCAGAATGACGCGTAACCGCCGCTAAGCATCATGTTTCGCTGATAGCGTTCATAATTGGACAGCATAATTCGTCAAATCATGAATGTTCACGAATGACTTCGTGTTTTCGCTTCGGTCTCTACATTGTGTTTGTTTCTGAAATATATATTGCAGTTTATGACTTTCATGAATACCGAGAAGAGAAAGCTTTCAGATATCGAATACCTCTTGATAGACGCTTGCTCTCGCTCTAGCTTTTACCTTGGACACTCGCTTCGAGGCTTCGGCTGTTGGCCATTGAAGGAAAACATATATATATTCCGAGGCGCTTGTTACAAGGAGTGCTTAAAGTTTTGGTCGATTTGTGAAATGTGGAAGATTTTCTTCCAAAAATAAATCACGTTATCGACGTTATGTGGAAATTGAAATGGTCTTACGAAACCTTCCTCTCAAACAAAATGAACATGTCCACCAAGATAATAATGTCGTCATGTCTGGATGAAAATGGACTCTAAAAACAAAGCATCGATACATGGGCATGGCTTGAAATATTTCGTTTATCCTAGAAAATCGGCTCCTCAACCGCACATTAGTAAAGCTAAGGGACAAAACTGAAGGCGGACATCGAGGTGCAGCTAAATTGAATGCTGTACTTGTTTTTAGCTAAAACCATCGCAAAGCAGGAGCACCGTGAGTTTTTATAATGTATTTGAAGATGCAAAAACGTTTTGTCGTACTGTGAATAACGAGAATTACATAGAAAATGGTGAGAATAATATTTTTTCATATTGAAAATGTTACCAAATTAATACCAGTATTTTCAATATTTGCTGTGTAAGTGTTGTTGTATTTCAAGGACATATTATATCTCTTCTTAATTTAAGCACAACACCATAGCGAGCGACTACACATCACATATAAATCACTTTTTATTTCATAATCAATAAAAAGAAGATACACAAAAACCCAGGTCCTCAGCCGAATATGAGAAAGGCAAAATGTTCCTCGGACTGGCAAGAGGCAGGGCAAACAAAACACTGCAATAACAATGAAGAACATGACATAGAACATCTGGGCAAAAAAAACCAAAAAAACATTTAACAAGGAGACAAAACACACAAAGACAAAAAAACACATTCGCTAGAAATCGAAATTAAACAGAAAAGAAAGAACCTGCGCAAAACAAAAGCAATGCTGTATAATACAGATGTACATATGAGTGGGTTGGTAAATTTACATTATACAATTCTATTTAGTAGTTGCACTTAACATGTTATGAATTAACACTTTCGGAAGAAGACAAAATTGAAGCCTCACACCATGATGGTTCATCTTTGGCATGAAATAGGCAATAGCTCGAGATAAGGCATAGTTTACTGACATCACGTATCACGGTTTTATGCTGTTAACTTAATTTCAGTGCCTTAAGAAGTTGTAAAAGTCTGAGTTTATTGTCTGTCGTTATTTGTCCTCTCGACCCGACTTCAAAACAAATGAGTTCAATCGAATAACCTTGAGCTTGTAAAGAGTTAACAAGATGTGAATATTTCATGCATTTGTCATTGTGACATCTCTCAATATTAAATTCAAATGGTACTGTAAGTTCAAAAATGATTAAAAAAAATATTCTTATTACATTACTGAACAGAATAACAAGATCAGGACGGTCAGGTGTTCATAAAACCACAGAGAAACATAGACTGAGTCGCAACGGGTATTGTTAAGGCGTGAAGCGGTTACGTAACCCATCCATGTTCGCCTCGCCTCAGGTTGCTCTCGCCTCTCTTTCCGAAGAGAGCCGACCATGCATCCTTCGGTATATTTCGGATTTTCACCAATTGTTAAGCGAAAGTATGTTCGGCAAAGTTTGTGTTGTTGTTGTTGTCGTGTGGTGCTGAGCGGAATTGACGTGCTGGCGAAAACGGGAGTGTTTTGAGCTTCAGGAAAGTGAGTTTTACCGTTTTAAAAATTCCTCTCATATTTTTATGAATATATAATGAGTGTGTTTGAACCAAATTTGAAAATCTTTTATCGATACTGTCTGGTTTTACTCAATGGTTAACGGTCAGTCATACCGTCTTTTACACTTACATCAAGGAAGGACATGTTTATGAAACTGCTGGCATGTTATGTTTTGATTGGCGTGAAGCAGTGTTTCTGGCCTGAGAGCTCACAAAGTAACTATGGTTGCTACGCGACTGGCAGTACGATGCCATGTCGTCGTATTTTTCGCATAGTCTCGTGCAATTATCAACCACAAACCAAGCCTCAAAAAAATTTAACAACTTTGAGGCTCATTTTACTATGAAAAGCCAATAGTCTACCGAGACGACCATGGAACAAAAGGCATGCTGTGTTTCCAGTCTGTCTATACCGGTATTTGTCTGTGATAAAACATTGCACGGGATGGTACCCTTTGTATGACCTGGTAAATCGGCATAAATAGATAATGTGTCCATAACTGATGACGAAGCACAAGTTTGAAAAATATAATGCAGAATATTATAATGTCACCAAGTGTATCTTTTCTTTTCAAGCATGGTTTTGCAGCCATTCAAAACATGAAGGGTTTGGGTATTACCGCAAAGTTAACACTTGAGGAAATTTTCGTACCCCATCTATGTAGATATTGAACGTTGGAAGACAATCAATGGCCGATCTGACTGCGAAACTAAGGATTTTTTTGCATTTTATAGATAATGCTTCTCCATGTAATATCAAACTTTTCTTCAGCAAGGAGTGCCAGGAATTTTCCCTGAACATCCACAGATTTTATTTTATCCATCCAATGACACTGATATTTTGTTTTAACAATTTGTTTTATGTTTTCCTTCACGTGGTTCCACTTACTACCTGTTGCTGTATTAACAGCATCTGTTGCTATGGCAGCAGCTTCAATGTTGCCATATGATTTCCTACTGTAAGATTCCCCCCGTGCTATTGTGGTATCATGGCTGGCTTGACCCTTACATCTGCCCTGTTGTGACAGTGTGCTACATTATGTGCATGGCATTCACTGTACACCTGGGAGATGAGCGGAATGGCAAGCCCCTGTTGTCACATCACGTGACTTTGATCAGTTCAAACATATATGCACGAGCGATAGCGATAGTGTTTTTTTATTTCAAGTCTTTACCATGCAATCAGATCACTTCATTTGCGCTATCAAAGAACTGGAATGATGTAATGTATTTTATTGTATTATTAAGAGTTTAATGGTTGATAATGGCACCTTTGCACAAACTAAGTAGCGGAGTTTCTTTTACATTACAAATGTTATAAAGGAAACGCTGTTTATTTTTAAGAGGATGAGACGACCAAAACAATACGAAGACTTTTAAGTATGCACAAGAAATACCGAGCGGTCTATGTCCCACTATTCGTAGTTTTGATCCCACTAATGATGCATGTATGAAATAGCAAAAGACGTGATGAGATTGCATAGATGAAAGGACAAAATGTTTGCAGACCTGTCAATCCTTAATTTCACAGTTGATTGAAGTCTCAGTTAAGCTAAGCTATCTATGCAAGTAGGTAAAATTACATGCTAAGCTGACACGAAAGTCCTATTCTTGATTATCGTAAAGCAGTTATTTGAAGTAGATCTTTACTATTCTTTTTAAACGATGGTAGTGTCATCCCTTTGTTATGCCTTGCGTTTTCCAGTTGTAAATTTCAACACACAAATTCCTTTGTTCTTTTGCCAACTTTTGTGTAGTTAAACTTTGAAAAGCCTTGCTATATATCTTAAGTGCATTATATATCGTATCATCCAAATGAGTGAATGCGTATTTGATGGACGCTTAAGTTTTGTCATGGTGATAGAGACAATAGGCCTTCGCAATCTGAAAAGGTTCGAAAGGCATTTAACGCCATGATTTCACCGTAAAGGTTCACCAAAGAATTGTTTTATCAAAAGACATATTATTGCATGTTTAATGGGATATGTTTTGGTATTGAATAAAAGCTATCCTGAAACTCTTAACTCCAGTTAACATTTATTATCCTGCTGAAACAATGGCTATTATTTCCCTATTTTATTCCTTGCTTTTTTTAGGTTGCATCAGGGCCTCCTTTGTTCTTTTGCCCATTGATTGCAGGAGTTTGACAATTGGAAGGGTTTCCTATATGTCGTAAATCTATTCCTTCTATTTAAAAGGGTGAAATGGTTGATTGATGGCCGTTTGAACAAACTGAAAAGGCGTAGAATGACGGCTCTGACCTATATGACACCCTGGAACCACATGACAGTTAGGGATCATCACGATATGTTACATGCCAATTATATAGCGGCTGCTTCAAGACGCCGAGCCGAAGGTGAGGGTATCATCAAGATAACTGTCATGAACACGAGCCTGAGGGCTGGCAACAAAGTGATGATCTTGCTCAAGCTATCATGAGTTATTAATCTTATTACATGGGACAAATACTTCTGTGTCCGAAAAAATAGCATCAATGACACGTAGTTCCCATCCTGGACTATTTAGTGTTTGTTCTCTGGTCAAATATTTGAACATGTGTGAAAGGAATAAAGTGCATGAAGTGAAAATACGTAATGTAATGTACTGGAGACAGTGAAATATGTTTAATGTATTTATTCAGAATATAAATGGAAAAAATACAGAATTAGAAATATCGAATACTGTGATATAACCATTAACTCAACAAGTCATTGACAATGACATAGTCCCCACTTGTAATAGGAGTATGAGTCTTGATGGGGCAGGGAAATGTGATCATTAAGAAGTATCACTGGAGTGTATATGTTGAGATCTATGGGCAGATAGGTCTATGTCGTTGTTCCCAATTTGAAACACATGAGGCATGTCTAAGTTATGGTTCTAAATCGGAAAAAAGATCAGACCTCTAGCTGTACTGGCCAGCCAAGAAATACATATGTGCATAATAAATGAGGTACAAGATGTGACATCTTAAGGTCTAATATCCTATCAAAATTGAAGGGTATAGAACTTGTGGTTACTGAGATATATATATATATATATATGCAAGGGTTTCATTAAGAGCCGGCAGCCGGCGAAATTGACCGGTTACTCTCACGATTTCGCCGGCCACTCTTTCGGACAATTTGAACTCTTTCATCGCTGAAATATTTTTACCTTCTGAAATGATACGGACAAGTTTCACAAACTGTGTAGTCAAACTTTGCAACGGCTTTTATGTGAAACAAAATTTAGAAGACGAGCGACTACTACGATCGCCTTGTACTACGATGCAGCACGGTCGTTTTTGCGTATACTGCCTTAATAAAAATCAGAATTGCAACGGACGATTCTAATTGGCTACCTGAATTGCTGATCCCGATGTGGAGACTTTTATATACGCCAATGAAAACGTGCGTACTACACCTGTCGGCTGTCATTAGCTCAATTCAAAATGGTCGATGAACAAATGAAGACGGAAGCGATCGCAAGGTCAAGCTTCTCTGTACGATCTTCGGTTTTGAAGTGGACCAAGAAAAAAGAGAAGGATAATTACGTGGATTTAAACTGTTTTCGAAGACGATAACCTAATTTTTTTCCACAGTCCCTTGGTGGGCTATTCAGATCTGGGACTATTCGCCCCATAGACGAGTGTACAGAAGCGCGTTTCTCGCTTCTGTGCACTCGTCTATGAGGCGAATAGTCCCAGAGCTGAATAGCCCACCAAGGGACTGTGTTTTTTTCTCACGAAAAACTTCCCGATTACAGTTCGAATTTTAGTAAGCCGACGTGCGTTGCACCGTGGTAGGCGTAAATGTCAAGGTATATAACCAGCTGAACGTATTATATGTACTGCTTTTCGGTCTATCGAAGCCAATAAAAACGTCACCCAGAGAGTGGTTAAAATACGATCAGACCTCTAAAATTCACTTCAAAAGCGATCGTCAGGTTAAATCCAAATGTGAGCTTCTGAACGTACTAATTTTCATATCCTATATCAAGGTTCTTACTTTGCATACCCATATAGTCAAATAACCTTGAGGGTCTTTGTTTTTATTTGCGAAATATGGTAACGATTGTCATTTTTTATCGTTATTGTTAGATATATTATCCTTTTTACCTCCCTAAGTGGTATAAAAGTTCTTCATCTACAGATTGCCATACCAAACATCAGGGTTCTTACATTAGTTTTTAAAGCATAACATTGTACATTAACGAAAATTTTCTCATTTACTGTGCTTAAAATATCAGTGTTTCATCCAGGATGGCGTCAACAAGAAGGATTTCCCCTTAATCGGGGGGATTTCACCAGTTCATGTGTTCTACTTGTACCTCTACATTTCATTTGGGGAGTGGTCCGCCTTGATAAATTAATTGGGGTGCCAACATTTCAACAGAGGGGCAATCCCCTAATCTCCTGTCTAGATGTAACACTTATAACATCGTCTACAATATCAAATTTATATCTAATTTATAATTTATAGTGAATTATTACCTCCTAAAAGCATAGAGGTTCTTAGGTTCTAAGACTTTAGTTTCCTTTGTTCAAAATATCGTCAACATTACCACATTTTATTATTTGTAATTATGAATTATCATATTTAGGCCTAATCTCCCAGGTAAAATGGCTTTTATGATATTAACACAAATCGCCCTGGAACACTGATGACAATTCTCCTGAAAATACTAGAAATTCATGTGACTGTGAGCTGTAAAAAGTGAATTTAACTCATTTCAGGGTTTCCGGCCTTCGGCCGGGAGGGGGAACACCCACTCCTGGACCCTCCCCCACGACGACCGCTTTGTGGTCATGGCAGCTGCAAGCCGCCTACTTTTTCATTCTGGCCCCCTACTTCAAAACTTAATGAAACCCCTGTATATGTATAATCAAGGTCAAAGGTCATCGAGGTTACATGACATTTTAAAAAAAAAATCACATTGCTAATTAATCCCTATATGCCAAAAAATCAGACCTCTAGCTCTATTCGCTTGCCCAGAATTAGATGTGTGCCTAATTAATGAGGTAAAGCGTGTGTTGTCATAAGGTCTCCCATCCTACACTTGTGGTTACTTATTTATTGACATAAACATATATTTTAGGTAAAAGGTCATCGAGGTCACATGACATTTGGTCAAAAATTTCTCTCCTATAGTTATCTCTATATACCAAAAATCAGACATCCAGCTCTATTGGCTTGCTCAGAATGAGATATGTGCATAATTAAAGAGGTACATTATGTGGTGTCATAAGGTGTCCAATCATACCAAATATGAAGGGTGTAGCACTTATGGTTGCTGAGTTATGGACAAATATGTATATTTGAGGTCAAAGGTCACCGAGGTCATGTGACATTTTGTCAAAAAAATTGTATTGCCAAGTTATCCCTATATACCAAAAATCAGACCTCTAGCTCTATTGGCTCGCTCAAAATTAGATATGCACATAATTAATGAGGTCCAATATGTGGCGTCATAAGGTGTCCCATCATACAATACATGAGGGTGTAGCACTTGTGGTTACTGAGTTATGGACAAATATGTATATTTGAGGTCAAAGGACGCCTTCGCATCCATGGCCAGTAGTCAAGAATTCTGCACGTTTTACATTTTTTACATTTATCCATGCACGAAATACATTCTTTACATTTAATACATTTATTACATGAAAGGTCTGCACGAAATACATTCTTTACATTTAATACATTTTTTACATTTTTTACATTAAAGGTCTGCGCGAAATACATTCTTTACATTTAATACATTTTTTACATGAAAGGTTTGCAGGAAATACATTCTTTACATTTAATACATTTTTTTACATTTATTACATGAAAGGTCTGCACGAAATACATTCTTTACATTTAATACATTTTTTACATTTATTACATTAAAGGTCTGCACGAAATACATTCTTTACATTTAATACATTTTTTACATTTTTTACATGAAAGGTCTGCACGAAATACATTCTTTACATTTAATACATTTTTTACATTTATGTCACGAAAGGTCTGCACGAAATACATTCTATGGTCGGGTCGGGTCTAGCTTGGCTTGCACGAAATACATTCTTTACATTTAATACATTTAATACATTTTTTACATTTATTACATTAAAGGTCTGCACGAAATACATTCTTTACATTTAATACATTTTTTCAACAAATGTCCGTACGAAATACACCGAACTCTCGGGCCTTTCTCGGGAGTTATCGGACATGATCGGGATTTTGGGCCGGTCTTGCACGAAATGCAATTTTTCATTTAATACATTCTTTACCTTTTTTACATTTAGTACATGAAAGGTCTGCACGAAATGTGTTTTTTTACATTTAGGCCAGGAAGAAAAAATAAATTGTTCATCGGAATCGCCGCTTCTACTTTGGCATATTTGGAATTTTTTTTTTTGATCGCGGCAAATTCTTACTTCCGCATTACAAATATTTTTAGTACTGCCGCTGGTGGCGCCCTACACTGTGTCGGGTTTTCGCGGGCACGGGATTCTGAATGAGACTTCATTCGTGTTCGGACTTAGTTGACCGCCAACACGTTGTTGTTACGTCTGAATTTGGCGAATCATGACGCAAAGTGGGTCGATTTGGCCAGAAATTTGCTCGTTTTGTAAAGGTTAGTACATGTCACATGAGTATTAATTTGATCGCCAACATTCGACGTGATGGCCAACAGTTAGTTCCAGAGATGCTATTCAGTGCAGTGTTTGTCCTGATATTACGTTCGGCGATTTGTTCAACAAGATCGTGACAGCAGATGGACGGTGCATCCGATTGAATGAAAATTGCATCGAAAGTATAAAAATTTACGGCAATGACAAAACACATGGTTGCGTCGATGTTAAAGTACGATCTGAATGATGACTATATAACTTCACTCCGATCACAGTACAGTGTTGTTAGACCATTATGTAAAATGTGTATATATAGACAGTGGTAAAGAGGCCAAAACATGGGGCCAAAGTAAAATGAAAAAACTCAGATGCTAGGTCCCACCAGGACAATATTAAAGGACAATACTGAATTGTTGAATTTCAGTGATTTGCTGTACATTTCAGTTTTATTCTGAGAGAATGTTGAAATGCTCAGAATATGTTGTGCAAACACTAACTGTGAATGTAATGGCCTATGTTATTGTTGGGAAATATAGTATTGAATTCAGTTACCAGTATCAGTGTTTCTTGTCTGAGATATTTCTGGTAAAAAGGGAAACAATTATCTTGCCTTGTCTGCATCTGTGCAAAAATGCCACCGCGTTTACCTTCGGCCTAAAAAATAAAAAAAAATTTCGCTCGCCGCTCCTGGGACTTGGTCCAAAAAATCCGATGAACAAGATTTTTTTTTCTCTGGCCTTAGGGTATACATTCTTTACATTTATAACATGAAAGGTCTGCACGAAATACATTCTAAGGTCGGGTCGGGTCGGGTCTAGCGTGCTTGCAGGAAATACATTCTTTACATTTAATACATTCTTTACATTTAATACATTCTTTACATGAAAGGTCTGCACGAATTACATTCTTTACATTAAATGCTTTTTCTTCATAACATGTCCGCACAAACTATCAGGACTTGGTTGGGAGGGACGGTCCAACCTTATCGTGAGTCTAGGTGGGCCTTGCCCGAAATACATTCTGTACAATAATACATTTTGTCGTAAAAATGTCCGCACGTAAAACACGTTACCGGGGCCGAGGTTGAACTATCTGGATTTCGACATGGCCATAGGTGTGAATGGGTGCTGAATAACAATAGATTATGTAACACTTTGTCGTGTCAAACTTGTTCCTAAGCGTCACTCAGCGGGAATGTACGTTGTGCTAGGACAATTTTCGCCCATTTTGAACTTTTACAAGCCACATCTCCAACCTGCCCCGAGCTTATAATGTATTTTGTGCAGAACTTACATGTCATCCATGTAAAACATGTAAAAGTGTATTAATTGTAAAGAATGTATTAAATGTAAAGAATGTATTTCGTGCAAGCCCATCTAGACCCGGCCCCGATCATAAAATGTATTTCGTGCAGACCTTTCGTGTAAAAAATGTAAAAAATGTATTAAATGTAAAGAATGTATTTCGTGCAGACCTTTCGTGTAAAAAATGTAAAAAATGTATTAAATGTATTAAATATATTAAATGTAAAGAATGTATTTCGTGCAAGCCCAGCTGGACCCGACCCGACCATAGAATGTATTTCATGCAGACCTTTCGTGACATAAATGTAAAAAATGTATTAAATGTAAAGAATGTATTTCGTGCAGACCTTTCATGTAAAAAATGTAAAAAATGTATTAAATGTATTAAATGTAAAGAATGTATTTCGTGCAAGCCCAGCTAGACCCGACCCGACCAAAGAATGTATTTCGTGCAGACCTTTCATGACATAAATGTAAAAAATGTATTAAATGTAAAGAATGTATTTCGTGCAGACCTTTCGTGTAAAAAATGTATTAAATGTATTAAATGTAAAGAATGTATTTCGTGCAAGCCCAGCTAGACCCGACCCGACCAAAGAATGTATTTCGTGCAGACCTTTCGTGACATAAATGTAAAAAATGTATTAAATGTAAAGAATGTATTTCGTGCAGACCTTTCGTGTAAAAAATGTAAAAAATGTATTAAATGTATTAAATGTAAAGAATGTATTTCGTGCAAGCCCAGCTAGACCTGACCCTATCAAGAATGTATTTCGTGCAGACCTTTCGTGACATAAATGTAAAAAATGTATTAAATGTAAAGAATATATTTCGTGCAGACCTTTCGTGTAAAAAATGTAAAAAATGTATTAAATGTATTAAATGTAAAGAATGTATTTTGTGCAAGCCCAGCTAGACCTGACCCGACCATAGAATGTATTTCGTGCAGACCTTTCGTGATATAAATGTAAAAAATGTATTAAATGTAAAGAATGTATTTCGTGCAGACCTTTCGTGTAAAAAATGTATTAAATGTATTAAATGTAAAGAATGTATTTCGTGCAAGCCCAGCTAGTCCCGACCCGACGAAAGAATGTATTTCGTGCAGACCTTTCGTGACATAAATGTAAAACATGGGACCCGGGGGCACCGACGTCCTTTGTACCTCCTTACTGTTTATTATTTGCCATAAATGTGAAATTTGGCAAACAGTTAAATTTTTTGGACATAAATGAAAGTTATTTGAACTGGTTGGTTACTGCTGCAGCATAAGTTCAAGTGTGGATTATAAGTATCAACAGCCTTGATATGTGTGAAAGTGAATTAAGAATAAGAGATGGGACTCAATAGGATCAACAATTACAGTGAACTTATACAATAAAGAAAGGGAGAAAATTTAGCCACAAAATATTGTAATATAATGGACAATGGCTAATCTATAAATCAAATTACTTAAACTGGATTGTTGGCATTGATTACACATGTATTTATTGTCCATCAAAGAGAAAATAAATTTGGGCCATTGACTAAAACACATTTGCTTCTTACACTCGCCACACTTGTACTTAGCATTTGGAGTGTACACCTATCTACAATACAATGATAAAAAGTTTGGACTCCGTAGGTCAACAGTGCATCTTTAATGTATGAGACTAAATAAGCTTACCCCTCAAGTATGTATAGGCCAAAAACAACATTTAATTTTGAATTACGTAGTGCAGGGAAGGACATACAATATGGTGAAAATCAAACTAAATATAAAAACTGAATATATAATTTATATCAGGGCTCGAAATTAGCGGTAGTCCCGCGTCCATAGACTACAGACTTTCCCTGGGGCTACCAAAGTCCATGAAATGGTAGCCCACGTGGACTACCAAAGCCTGGGACGTGAAATACTTGGCGTGCGATGTTCGTCACTTTGGGACGAGCTAAATGCAGTCAACATGCAGTTTCATTTGTTTGAAGCAATTATCCTTTCATCTGTGAATTTTTTTGCTTGCGACTATTACAATTGTCACTGCTATATTGTTGTTTAACAAGATGCAGAGCGTTTGATACTAGAATGTTGAGTTGCTTTTCCGTGTGCATGCCAGTTCACACCATGCTGCTGATCGCCAGTATACACGACGTACTTGTGTCCAGTTTTGGTGTTTTGATGCTGAAATTTCACAAAACTGTCACTTCTGTATCCAGAGATTGTATTATCAGTTTAATTTGAAATAGTTATATAAAACAATGTGTCAGTTAAGCTTGGAAGTCGTGGCTGAGTTTCGCTGTCTTTTATCTATGGTTGTCGATCAGTATCGGTCTGTATGGAGAGACTCGGGTGTAACAAGGCATGCCAGTTCATAAAGATCATAAAATTTTTTTTTTTGGTTTTTCTTTACTCAAGATACAAGTTCTTTGGATGTATAAGCCGAGATTGAAAGTGATAGAAAGTGTTAAAAATGTACATAAATTAGCATAAATTAAGCGTTCGTGACACGTAACATGGGGTTTCTCGAGTGGAAGCCCCTAGTTTTACTGCTATTTTGTTTCCGAACCGGGGGCTTATACTTGGACGAGTACAGTGTCCCTAAACTAAAATATTCATGGACTACCAGCCATCGCCACTGGGCTACCAACTTCAGAAAATGGTAGCCCAAGTGGACTACCAGGGTAAAAAGTTAATTTCGAGCCCTGTATATGGAAATGTTGTTTACAGTCATGAGTATCTGGTGTGTGCCAAGAGACAAATATTAAAATTGGACAGTATCATCCTGACCACAGTTTGTCGGTACAAAATATTATGCTATTCACGATAGTTATAGCTTGCATTTTGTTCACAGTAGAACTGAGTTTTACATGTAAGATAACTTTCTCGTAAACTGTAAATTCTGGCTTCTGGCAACTCAAACGTCGCAATACTACATTTTTTGATATGATACGGAGTGACTTGTACACATATGCAATATGTAGTGACAGTCGATATATTTACAGTAAGAGTCTACTACATTCAAGCCCCGGGGGGGTACCTGGTCTGAGGAGTGGTAGGGGTGTGCGGCCGCACGTAAAAATCCCGGGGCCCATTTTAGACCTAAAATCTTGTTATTTTAGGACCCCATTTTAGACCTTATGACCTTTGACCCAGGTCAAAAGTCATAGTGTCAAAATTTGCAAAAACGTAATCGAGTAAAAAGCAAGCATTTGCGTGACTGAGCTATCGGCAGAGCTTACCACTATACTGCATTTACGGCTATGTTGTTGCTGGCCAAGCCATGATTTCCCAAAAACATTTTTGGAAATACTAAAAAAAATGAGTGAAAGAAACTATCTTTCACCCTCACCAAAGTTTTGTCCAGCTTTTGAAATTATCACTTATCTGCAGTAACAGTCTAACTGGTGGTTTTTAAAATTCCAAACTACAAGCAGCCTCGCCGTACTTCAATAAGGCACTGCTAGTTTTCCCATGGTCGACCTGTTATGAGAGTAGTAGTAGAGCCACTTTGTTTCGATATTTTCTATTGGGCAAAATTCTTCCATATATGGAATTCTGACCAATTAGTGACAGTGTTTTAAAACAAAGTCTGTATTTACTTTGGCTAAAGCCAGGGGGTCTCTTTAATGGTCCCCCTGCCACACAAAAAGATATCGATGCTTAACTCAGTGCATCTCAAAACCCTGTGCTATAATAGCGCGATTGTGCAGAACCTTAGTCCAAGCTTGGCGGTACTCTACATCCATGGCCAGTAGTCAAGAATTCTGCACGTTTTACATTTTTTACATTTATCCATGCACGAAATACATTCTTTACATTTAATACATTTATTACATGAAAGGTCTGCACGAAATACATTCTTTACATTTAATACATTTTTTACATTTTTTACATTAAAGGTCTGCACGAAATACATTCTTTACATTTAATACATTTTTTACATGAAAGGTTTGCAGGAAATACATTCTTTACATTTAATACATTTTTTACATGAAAGGTCTGCACGAAATACATTCTTTACATTTAATACATTCTTTACATTTATGTCACGAAAGGTCGGGTCTATAGCTGGGTCTAGCTGGGCTTGCACACATTTTGTGGAGGGACCGTGGCTTGCACGAAATACATTCTTTACATTAATACATTTAATACATTTTTTACATTTATTACATTAAAGGTCTGCACAAAATACATTCTTTACATTTAATACATTTTTTACATGAAAGGTCTGCACGAAATACATTCTTTACATTTAATACATTTTTTCAACAAATGTCCGTACGAAATACACCGAACTATCGGGCCTTTCAATTCTCGGGAGTTATCGGACATGATCGGGATTTTGGGCCGGTCTTGCACGAAATGCATTTTTACATTTAATACATTCTTTACATTTTTTACATTTAGTAGGTCTACATGAAAGGTCTGCACGAAATGTATTTTTACATTTAATACATTTTTACATTTATAACATGAAAGGTCTGCACGAAATAGATTCTAAGGTCTGGTCGGGTCTAGATGGGCTTGCAGGAAATACATTCTTTACATTTAATACATTCTTTACATGAAAGGTCTGCACGAATTACATTCTTTACATTAAATGCTTTTTCTTCAAAACATGTCCGCACAAACTATCAGGACTTGGTTGGGAGGGGCAGTCCGACCTTATCGTGAGTCTAGGCGGGCCTTGCCCGAAATACATTCTGTACAATTAATACATTTTGTCGTAACAATGTCCGCACGTGAAACACGTTACAGGGGCCGTGGTTGAACTATCTGGACTTCGACATGGCCATAGGTGTGAATGGGTGCTGAATAACAATAGATTATGTAACACTTTGTCTTGTCAAACTTGTTCTAAGCGTCGCTCAGCAGGAATGTACGTTGTGCTAAGACAATTTTCGCCCATTTTGAACTTTTACAAGCCACATCTACAACCTGCCCAAGCTTATGATGTATTTTTGTGCAGAACTTTCATGTCATCCATGTAAAACATGTAAAAGTGTATTAATTGTAAAGAATGTATTAAATGTAAAGAATGTATTTCGTGCAAGCCCATCTAGACCCGGCCCCGATCATAAAATGTATTTCGTGCAGACCTTGTAAAAAATGTATTAAATGTAAAGAATGTATTTCGTGCAGACCTTTCGTGTAAAAAATGTAAAAAATGTATTAAATGTATTAAATGTAAAGAATGTATTTCGTGCAAGCCACGGTCCCTCCACAAAATGTGTGCAAGCCCAGCTAGACCCAGCTATAGACCAAAGAATGTATTTCGTGCAGACCTTTCATGACATAAATGTAAAAAATGTATTAAATGTAAAGAATGTATTTCGTGCAGACCTTTCGTGTAAAAAATGTAAAAAATGTATTAAATGTATTAAATGTAAAGAATGTATTTCGTGCAAGCCCAGCTAGACCCGACCCGACCAAAGAATGTATTTCGTGCAGACCTTTCGTGACATAAATGTAAAAAATGTATTAAATGTAAAGAATGTATTTCGTGCAGACCTTTCGTGTAAAAAATGTAAAAAATGTATTAAATGTATTAAATGTAAAGAATGTATTTCGTGCAAGCCCAGCTAGACCCGACCCGACCAAAGAATGTATTTCGTGCAGACCTTTCGTGACATAAATGTAAAAAATGTATTAAATGTAAAGAATGTATTTCGTGCAGACCTTTCGTGTAAAAAATGTAAAAAATGTATTAAATGTATTAAATGTAAAGAATGTATTTCGTGCAAGCCCAGCTAGACCCGACCCAACCATAGAATGTATTTCGTGTAGACATTTCTTGGCATAAATGTAGAAAATGTATTAAATGTAAAGAATGTATTTCGTGCAGACCTTTCGTGTAAAAAATGTAAAAAATGTATTAAATGTATTAAATGTAAAGAATGTATTTCGTGCAAGCCCAGCTAGACCCGACCCGACCATAGAATGTATTTCGTGCAGACCTTTCGTGACATAAATGTAAAAAATGTATTAAATGTAAAGAATGTATTTCGTGCAGACCTTTCGTGTAAAAAATGTAAAAAATGTATTAAATGTATTAAATGTAAAGAATGTATTTCGTGCAAGCCCAGCTAGACCCGACCCGACCAAAGAATGTATTTCGTGCAGACCTTTCATGACATAAATGTAAAAAATGTATTAAATGTAAAGAATGTATTTCGTGCAGACCTTTCGTGTAAAAAATGTAAAAAATGTATTAAATGTAAAGAATGTATTTCGTGCAAGCCCTGCTTAACCCGACCCGACCATAGAATGTATTTCGTGTAGACCTTTAGTGACATAAATGTAAAAAATGTATTAAATGTAAAGAATGTATTTCGTGCAGACCTTTCGTGTAAAAATGTAAAAAATGTATTAAATGTATTAAATGTAAAGAATGTATTTCGTGCAAGCCCAGCTAGACCCGACCCGACCAAAGAATGTATTTCGTGCAGACCTTTCGTGACATAAATGTAAAAAAATGTATTAAATGTAAAGAATGTATTTCGTGCAAGCCCTGCTTAACCCGACCCGACCATAGAATGTATTTCGTGTAGACCTTTAGTGACATAAATGTAAAAAATGTATTAAATGTAAAGAATGTATTTCGTGCAGACCTTTCGTGTAAAAAAATGTAAAAAATGTATTAAATGTATTAAATGTAAAGAATGTATTTCGTGCAAGCCCAGCTAGACCCGACCCGACCAAAGAATGTATTTCGTGCAGACCTTTCGTGACATAAATGTAAAAAAATGTATTAAATGTAAAGAATGTATTTCGTGCAGACCTTCCGTGTAAAAAATGTATTTAATGTATTAAATGTAAAGAATGTATTTCGTGCAAGCCCAGCTAGACCCGACCCGACCATAATATGTATTTCCTGCAGACCTTTCGTGACATAAATGTAAAAAAATGTATCAAATGTAAAGAATGTATTTCGTGCAGACCTTTCGTGACATAAATGTATTAAATGTATTAAATGTAAAGAATGTATTTCGTGCAGACCTTTCGTGACATAAATGTAAAAAATGTATTAAATGTAAAGAATGTATTTCGTGCAGATCTTTCGTGTAAAAAATGTAAAAAATGTATTAAATGTATTAAATGTAAAGAATGTATTTCGTGCAAGCCCAGCTAGACCCGACCCGACCAAAGAATGTATTTCGTGCAGACCTTTCGTGACATAAATGTAAAAAATGTATTAAATGTAAAGAATGTATTTCGTGCAGACCTTTCCTGTAAAAAATGTAAAAAATGTATTAAATGTAAAGAATGTATTTCGTGCAAGCCCTGCTTAACCTGACCCGACCATAGAATGTATTTCGTGCAGACCTTTCGTGTCATAAATGTAAAAAATGTTAAATCGGCAACTATTGGCCATAGCTCGTACTCTAAGCTTGGGTGAAGGTTTGCCAATGCTCTTCGGCCAAGCTTGTCGTCGATAAAGATTAATCCAATCTTGTTTGCAAATCTTGAGATAAGGATTGTGTCCAAAGCTTGGAACAGGGTTATTACCAAATCTTAAATCAAGCCTAGCTGGGATTAAGCTTCAGTGAAGCTTGGCATTTAACCTTCACCTAAGGACAAACAACGGAGCTGTTACGTACGGCGGAAAACGCAGATACGCAGTTTGGTCGATATCGTATTGTATTCGAGTGATGTGTCCAAAATGCAAACGCATTATGTATAATAACCCCTTTATCATACATGCATACATTGGTTTTGATCATTTCCCTGGCGGCATTTCGATACTCGATACAAATCGACAGAAATAGGCGCTTCTATATTCATTATTTGCGCCGTACTCATATAGAAAGTTGGTTGCGAAGGAGTGATGGCAACCGTTCCACTTGTTGATATTATTCCGCTTTTGGGCCATTCAACTTCACTGGGTGGTTGTGGTAAAATTTCAATTAAACGATTTAATTATTAAGATGTCAATCCGGGTTTCCATAATTTGAAGGATGTTATATTTATATGAAATACCGAATTAAATGTGAAACATAGGCTGGAGTGTGTAAAGTGAGTGATTTTGCAGCTCTGAAAAATACTCACAGCCCTTCATGAAAGTTACGAGGCCCACCAAAATCCCGTCAAAATCGACCTCGCGCAGCTCCCGGAGGAAAACCTACAGATATCTGTACGGCCTCGCCTGAAGTTGTACGAATGCAACGTGGATGTACATTTAATAGTATAGTTGTGCCAGTCAGTTATCTTCAAGAATTATCCATGTCCTTCCTAATACGTCCAATATGCCGAATTTATCATCTTAGAAAGGAATTGGTGAGCGGATTAGGGAATACTTGAAGTGAGTACAGCTTGTAACTTGTACTGATTACTGTGTACATTTTGTTGCAATATACGAATAAACCATTTCAAAGGTATTTACATCGTCTGATCGTATATTTTTGTCACAAGCTTGCCTAAATATGACTAAACTTGTTTAAACGACCTACATTAAAGTTTGTCTTTCGTGGGAGTATCTTTACTACGTAATATGATTTGTGTCAAAAACTTACAAGGAACAGGATCACGAACTTTCTGAGTCACTACAAATCGTAAAGTGTGGTGTGTGCATCTCTTCGCTGTCGTGTATTTTCAGAAGTGTAGTCGGATTTTGTGGCTCATTTTGGCTATACTCGATATAATTCAGTACATCAGTATTAAACCTTGTCAACAAGAAACTTGTCATATAGCGGTTAATTCATAAAAGTCGTGATGCAGTCGATCAAGCCGCACTCTTCAGCTGTGCAGACGACATGAGCACCGGGCGTACTGGACAGTGATGACAAGAGGTGTTCCTGTCGCGATGTCGGTCTCAACGCAAACATATTTCAACGCGTTCGTGGTTATTTTATCCAAAGCCCGCCTACTGGTGGATCATAATTTTCAAACCAATAATTTGGCAAGACTCTGCAGCAAAATCGGCTCCCTAAACTGAGCAAAAAAATAACCCTTAGGTCAAATGCTGGGTCAAGGGACCCAAAAGCTACAGTAGAAACGAGGATGATAAAAAGCTTATCCGTAAAGTTCGGCCCAAGCTTTACTGCCCAAGCTTGGAACAAGATTTGGAAGTTTAAGCTTTTATAAAGGTTAGTTTGCCCTAAGCTTCAACAAAGGTGTGCAAGGATAAGCTTCAGCTAATCTTGGGCGTCCCAGTCTTAATTTAAGGTTGGCACGCAAACCATTGTTCTGAGCTTCGGCGCCAAGCTTCATATAAGCTTTGACTAAGCTTGGACTAAGGTATTGCACAATCGCGTGTATAGGAAGACGGGAACTGACAGTTTGAATTTGTTCTTGTGTGGCACTCAAAAATCGACCCCATTTTCGACCCTGGTTTACTGTGAATTGATACCCCCATTTTAGACCAAGTTGCTGAAATACCCACCCCATTGGGCGGCACGTATACATATTGGCAAGTAATGGAAGTACCCCCCCCCCCGATTCAAGCATAGTGATGTTGACAACTACATGCATGCCAGTGCACGATTTCAAGTAGCCACGAGGAAATTCTAATGGTCTTTTAGTGGAAATATAGGTATTAAACAACAGTGAAACAAACAATATTAGTTATCGTGACCGTGCTAAAGTGCAATCTCGGATCATGTATGATCTGATGATCCTGCCAAATTGCCACGTCGGATTATGCCGTGATTCTGAAGTGCGCGTACTTCCTTAGTAAATCGGTCAACATAAGCACACACTGTCTTTAGCGATCGAAGTCAACAATGATGTCAAAATCAATGCACAACTGACGAAATTACCCAAAATAAGCAACAGAAAACTAAACGTTATCGCTGTGTCGAAAGGACAGTACATCAACATAAAACGACGCTAGTTTGTTATGACATGGACGTACGGTAGAAGGAGAGAGCGTTCCCTCGCTCTCACCCAGCTATTAGTACGGGCCGCCGGTGGGATTGCCTCGCTAAAGCAATGGCTTCGCCAGTACCGGGTGAGTACCGAGTACGGAGGCCATCATTCTTCAGTCTATCGAAGGAGCGTTTCGTGCCAAAAAATACATGACAGCAACAAAAGTACCATCACTGTGAACTTCATATTTACAAAACATCATCAAATACACGCTAAAAACTTCAAAACGTCAAAATTCGCACCATACCGAGAAACAAGATGTCGTCGGTTTGATTTTTCAAAGTCCTTGCAAAACAACGTAACTTGTTATGAGCGCATGCGCATATTAAGGGGAGACCCATCTGATTTTGGGGGGTATGTAGGAAGTGGGTATGGGAACTTTTGTTTTTGTCAGAGAGACATTTTTTTTATTTCTACTGCCAGACCTGCATCAATTTTTTTAATCAAATGGAGTAGCAGTGCAATTTTTCAAATTTAAGCCAGTGTTTCACATATCACAGGATGGTTTTATGTATTCATTTTACATTCCAACAAATGAAAACAAAATGGAAAGTCTCATATCAAATATATACAACTTTAAATTATAGAACACTTTTTGGCAAATCAACTGTGATCAGTACTATACCTGCTTTTCTTTAAAACAGTCAATTCCTTTTAAGTTCTCAGGGGAGATGTTATCTTTTGTGGTCAGAGAAACAAGGCTCCCACATTGTATTTCATTATATTTGTTGTTCCTCAATTTTTCATTGACAACTTGTAATCTTTCTAACATATTTATGTTGAGAGAATAATATATTGGTTTTAACACTAGTTTATTGACTCCTGTCTTGTGTTTTAAATTTTCACAATGTACAGAAGTCAAATAGTCCCATCTAGATATTGCCTATGCCATTGAGATATTGCAACAGAAATCCTGAAATATTTCTTGGGTCAGAAAAGGGAAGGAAAACATCGAGTGCACTGAGGTGTAAAGTAGTGAATGCTTATATCATAAGTGCTGGGGAAAAAAAAACACATAAGAATTGCTTGTGGTAAAAACATTTGCGCTGCCTATGGCAGCATGCCAGCAAAGAATACATGAGAATGAAGTTTCCAAAATTTTGCTCATTTCAAGTGCATTGTGACAATTCCTTTTTTATTTCTGTCTGTTATGAGATTTTTTTCTGAAGCCATTACAGGCTTAATCTTTTTCTTTTATTTCACCTGGTGACAATTTTTTTCTCAAAATCCTCCATACCCCCCAGAAATCAAGTGGTTCTCCCCTATGTGAGCCCCTGACCTATACGGGCCATTGGATTACTTCCTCAGCAGAACTAATATGCCTGCCGGTACCGGTGTTTATCGCCTACGGAGGCCATCATTCTTCAGTCGATCAAAGGCACATTTCGTACCAAAAAATACACGACAGCCGCAAAAGTGCATCACTGTCAACTTCATAACTATAGAACATATTGAAATACACAGTGAAACGTTTAACAACGTAAAAAATATGCCCAGACCGAGAAACAAGATGGCGTCCGTTTCGATTCTTCAACTCAGATTTTGTCCTACAGTTGTGCGCATGCGCAGACGGTAGCTTTAGCGAAAGTGAGTCAAAATCAAGTAAATATAAAATAAAATGGAAAAATGGATAAAAATATTGTTTAAAAATAATACAAGGCATGTATCACCGAATTTCGAACATTTCTGACGGCATTTCAACTATACGAACACCCATGCCAAATATCACAATAATCACATCAGTGGTTTTGAGGAAAAATTGAAAATAGTGGTTTTCACAAAAAAGCTAAAAAAGTGACTTTAAAATGATTCAATCAAAAAAACAAAAAAGACCGTTTGAGATACATGCCCAAGTGACCACTAGACCAAATTTCAGAAAAAGTTACTGAAGCGTTTCTGAGATACCTGCGTCCACAGCATACGGCCCACTGTATGCGACAACAGAGGCCGCGTCATCACATTAGTACTTTGTGCCCACAGGGCACAAAGGACTAAAATGTACGGTATTAAATGTAAAGAATGTATTTCGTGCAGACCTTTCGTGTAAAAAATGTAAAAAAATGTATTAAATGTATTAAATGTAAAGAATGTATTTCGTGCAAGCCCTGCTTAACCTGACCCGACCAAAGAATGTATTTCGTGCAGACCTTTCGTGACATAAATGTAAAGAATGTATTAAATGTAAAGAATGTATTTCGTGCAGACCTTTCGTGACATAAATGTAAAAAATGTATTAAATGTAAAGAATGTATTTCGTGCAGACCTTTCGTGACATAAATGTAAAAAATGTATTAAATGTAAAGAATGTATTTCGTGCAGACCTTTCCTGTAAAAAATGTAAAAAATGTATTAAATGTATTAAATGTAAAGAATGTATTTTGTGCAAGCCCAGCTAGACCCGACCATAGAATGTATTTCGTGCAGACCTTTCATGACATAAATGTAAAAAATGTATTAAATGTAAAGAATGTATTTCGTGCAGACCTTTCGTGTAAAAAATGTAAAAAATGTATTAAATGTATTAAATGTAAAGAATGTATTTCGTGCAAGCCCAGCTAGACCTGACCCGACCAAAGAATGTATTTCGTGCAGACCTTTCGTGACATAAATGTAAAAAATGTATTAAATGTAAAGAATGTATTTCATGCAGACCTTTCGTGTAAAAAATGTAAAAAATGTATTAAATGTAAAGAATGTATTTCGTGCAAGCCCAGCTAGACCCGACCCGACCAAAGAATGTATTTCGTGCAGACCTTCTTGACATAAATGTAAAAAATGTATTAAATGTAAAGAATGTATTTCATGCAGACCTTTCGTGTAAAAAATGTAAAAAATGTATTAAATGTATTAAATGTAAAGAATGTATTTCGTGCAAGCCCAGCTAGACCCGACCCGACCAAAGAATGTATTTCGTGCAGACCTTTCATGACATAAATGTAAAAAATGTATTAAATGTAAAGAATGTATTTCGTGCAGACCTTTCGTGTAAAAAATGTAAAAAATGTATTAAATGTATTAAATGTAAAGAATGTATTTCGTGCAAGCCCTGCTTAACCTGACCCGACCAAAGAATGTATTTCGTGCAGACCTTTCGTGACATAAATGTAAAAAATGTATTAAATGTAAAGAATGTATTTCGTGCAGACATTTCGTGTAAAAAATGTAAAAAAATGTATTAAATGTAAAGAATGTATTTCGTGCAAGCCCTGCTTAACCTGACCCGACCATAGAATGTATTTCGTGCAGACCTTTCGTGTCATAAATGTAAAAAATGTTAAATCGGCAACTATTGGCCATAGCTCAGAGCGTGACGCGATGGTTGGTTTATTTTGCTGTTGAAAGTTCCGATACATGTTGTGTCGTCGTAATAGACCCACTTTCGATGGCAGTTGGCCCGCAGCTATCCGTGGCGGGGTTGACCTTTGACCCGCATAGCGATCCGGCTACCCCGCCAACAGATAGCGTTTCCACAGCTACGTTGCAGCATTCGCAAAATATCTGTCAAGTTAAATCCGGGAGAAAATGCATTATTTCAGAGGCCTCGCGTCAATGTAAAGCCGGATGACAAAGTATGGTATTGTAATTTACCCCTGGGCGAAAATAAATTAGGCTCCATGATGAGAGATATCTCAAAAGCGGCAAATTTATCGACAACCTATACAAATCACTGTGTCAGGGCAACTGCGTGCACTGTGCTAGATTCTGCTGGAGTTGAGACGAGGCACATCATGTACTTCACGGCCCATAAAAACGAAGCTAGTGTAAGATCATATACAAACAAACTCACCTCTGATCAGAGCCATGGAATGTCTGGTATCCTGTATAAAAACCTGGGTTACCAAACTGAACACAACGGGGTGGTAAGGTGTCGAAATAGTTCGTAATTCTGCTGTCTCTACAGTGGGCAGTGACGTTGCACAGCCTCAGGCTCAAGCTCAATCGTGCCCGCGGCCCGTGGCATCTCGACAAACTCCAGCAGACTCTAGCATCGCCGCCATTTCAAATACCCACAACCAGAGTGCCGCATCGTTGTTTCACAGTTGCACTTTTAGTGGTCCCGTAAATGTCAGTATTATACACAAAAATTAAAGAAAAACACAATCTGTGCACTGCCGATCCATCTCTCGTGATTTTCAAATATGGCGGCAGGGTTACATAGATGATGTATTTCAATCACATGATTGAGGTCATATTCATATGTAAATATTTTATTGAATTGACCTTTCAGAGAGTTGTACACGCGTGTGGTATTATTGACAGTTACGTTTGTTCTACCGTATCATTTCAAAATAAATATTCGTTTGACGATGTGATACGAAACTCACAGTTGTGCGAGGTCTACGTATTCTTGACCGCGGACATCCGGGAACTTGCGGTTTTTCACGTCATTTTTGCGTCACACTGCCGTGAGAACAAAATATTGAAGTGTGGATTTTTCAACATTTACACCAGTAAACAAAGTTTCAAAATTATGTCAATGATAAACACTAAGTTCTGTCCTTTGTCACATAATTTCTGCATTGTTCACTGTCCTGTATAGTCAAATCCCAAATCACCTCACTCGCGTGCGTGAGGTGAAAGTGACGTCACTCCGCGGTCAAGAATATTTTGAGTGTTGGATGTTTCTGGAGAAGGTTAAAATGCTTGTTCTGGGGCCCATTTCATTTAACCACTGTTTTGAGCAAACAACGTTCTCCAAAAATATTTGAATACGGGCCCCTTTTTATCAATATTATGTCTACAAAAGTAATAACATGAAGTTGATATAATATAATAGCAATAACCCCGCGAGGACGGGTATACCACTCGATATAGCACTGGCACAATTCACTCCATATATCGTGCATATATGTCGTGAATTGTGCTATATCGAGTGGTATACCCGTCCTCAGCGGGGGTTATTGCTTAATTTTTTAAACCGTTCTGCTTTGGCAAAAATGACACTCATCTGCCTCTTTTTCTTTGTAAAGAATTCTAAGGGAATACAATCTTGATCCGCTTTCTAGCCTTTTTAAACTTTTAGGGGTAAACTATGTTGGAGAGTTAGTTTGGGTTATACGTAGACTTGGTTCGAGTATGTAATTTGTGAATGTTTGAGTGGGGTGAACGCGGTGATTTGTGTTGTGTTTTCATATGAAAAATGCGAGTGCAGTGAACGCGTTGGGTGCGGTGTACGCGATACACGGACGTGTCACACGGCAGAAACTTACTCAATACTGACAGCAGACTGCAGACTCATGACGGAGAACTTTAAATTGTGTAAGTAACTACTGCTGAAGACATTATGGACACCGCGAACGAATACGCCTAATAGTTGTACATGAACAGAGTGCAATGAATGCTAATAAAGATGACGTTGTTGAATCTGAAGTAGATAAATAACGTTAGCGTATCCGTTGTCTACAATCACTTTTTGCTGATTTAGGCCTAAAGAAGATTATACTTTGACATTGACTTTTCAGAGGATGACTTTTCAATTGCCCGAGAAAACAGAAAATAACAAAACAAAAATAAGGCACAGCTGGTTTTCTGCACAAGAATATCGATCTTTCCCTCAAAGGGGAAACAAAGTTAATATATTAACAAGTGTGTCCTCAGGAATTATAGGCAGAATGACAGTGTCTTCAACATTCTTTTTATGACATGTTATGATTAGAGTCACTCAACCGAAGACAGTCATTGTTCGGCTTACATCGGGCATGGCGGTAGCAACTTCTTTATTCACAAGGTATTGTTCTCGAATGCACCACTCCACATGTAATCCTACACCTAGATACTCTAGCTGATATATTGCACAGTCCTGGAGCACTATTCACAGCCAACACACTGAGCAAACATCAGAGAGTCCAAGAAGTGAGTACAATTGTCTTGTTAGATAGCGTGAAGCGGAAAAATGATCAGTTTTCAAATGATACTTGACGAAATGCGACGCCTTCTTGTATATTATTATTTTAAGCTAGCTTTAAAGAACAGGGCCTATGTATACGTCCCACAGATAAGTTTTGATACCCTGGTCAATGTTGAACATTTACGAGAAGTACTACCATACGATAGGATTTCCGGAGACCAAATTTAGCTCAGTGACACTTAAGATTAGCTCTGCGTTTCTTCCAGAATTCTATTTCTCTGCGGGTAACTTTCTTCTCAGAATTGTTTACCCTTCAATCTTAAATTAAACTTCGGCCGCCAGTTGTATTTATAACCGTTGTTTGGGCTTTCCATTTATACATGAATGTATAATATCCCCCCCCCCCCTTCCGCCGACATCGGCTGTTGTGATCTCCGTTCGTACTGACCACACAACGTTAAAAGCCATTTTCTACGTCCGTGAACCAACAGGGACCAATGTGGCGTTCGTTGTTTTAGACTTATCATGACAGTACGACAGAAATCTACTTTGCATAGTCCGTAAACGATTTATTTTAAAAATTTCTCCTACAAAAGGCAAAATTTCCGTGTAAGCTTATACGTAGGCATACCTGGTTTGCAATTTCAGTCACTTAAAAAACTCGTCTATAGCTTGTGTAATTTTGATTGATAATGTATAGTCAGGCCATGCACAATACAGTTGAGTTGTTTTTAGCAAAGTGAGCTAAAACTTAGCTTGAGGTGTTCACCTCACTACGCTGACCTAAAAACAATCGAGCTGGTGAGGGCCAAAACTTTCACTCATTAAATTTTCAACTTCGTCAAGATAAACAAGAAGAATCTTATGCTTTGTTTGGTAATTCTGTGCTAAACTGCTGACAAAAACGATCTGAATAATTCATATATTGTTGATAGCGAGACTTTCATTCTCTAAATTTCATCTTTTCGCACAAGACTTCCGTAGTTCAACATGGGCGACTCGGAAATATATCTGACGGATTTAAGTGAGTATGCCTACTATCCAACTAACCCTAGAATGTTTGTCTTCACACCCTTTTCATATATTCTACAATTGTTCATCAAAAATGCATACGTTTATATGTAAGCACATGTATGTATGCACATGTATGTATGTATGTATGTATGTATGCATGCATGTATGTATGTATGTATGTATGTATGTATGTATGTATGTATGTATGTATGTATGTATGTATGTATGTATGTATGTATGTATGTATATGTATGTACGTATGTACGTATGTATGTATGTATGTATGTATGTATGTAAGTATGTATGTATGTATGTATGTATGTATGTATGTGTGTATGCATACCTACATACATGTGTTTGCATGTGTGTATACACAGGGCCTCATAAGTGGCTATTTAAGTCAATATTACATCGTTTTTCTTTCTTTTTCAATGTTACAAATAAACCAGCTGAAGAGCACAACACTTGTGTAGCTGTCTTTTGTGTAGCTAGTATTGGCATGTATAGTGCGCCCTCAATGGGAATGTGATCATACGACCTTTAGTTCCGTGACCTCTAGCCAATGCCTCTAGTCTGATATTTCGTACAGTAAGCATAGCGAAGGCAGGAAGTAGGCATGGCTAGAGGTCACGGAACTAAAGGTCACATTACGAGGACGCACTATACATGCCAATACATTAAGCTACACAAAAGACAGCTACACAAGTGTTGTGCTCTTCAGCTGGTTTATTTGTAACATTGAAAAAGAAAGAAAAACGCTGTAATATTGACTTAAATAGCCACTTATGAGGCCCTGTGGTGTATACATACATACATACATACATACATACATACATACATACACACACACACACACACACACACACACACACACACACACACATACATACATACATACATACATACATACATACATACATACATACATACATACATACATTGCACACACTCATACGTATGACGCCGGAAATACGAATTGCGTAATTTTCTTATTGGTCAGCGTTTTACGCATTGTCAGACTTTTATTGATGTCTCTGAAATCTTACGTCAATAGCTACTTATGAATCCCGCACTTCCATCAAAATCGAAGCAAAATGCCCGGGTTTGTCCTTTTGGAGATATTTGTTTAGAGGCATGAAAGTCGACGCCAAGTTTTACGATGAGTAAGTATATTCCCTTGGTGTTTCTTTCGTCATTCTCGAATATCGTGTCGAATATTTGTCATTGTCAAAAGTGTGTCGATTTATCTTAATGTCATCAAATCTGCAACAGAGTGCATTTCAATATAATGAATGGGAATTACTGGAATTACAGTTGTTTACGTTCACGCACTGACAGTAGACGAACTAGATATATCTAAATCAAGGTGTTGTCAACACTGTCAGGTGCAATTATCAGCTAGGCGGTAATACGATCATATAGGAATCAACATACACATAATCATATACATATACATAATACATAATCATATACATATGTATATATTATATGTATTTATGTATGTATGTATGTATGTATGTATGTATGTATGTATGTATGTATGTATGTATTCAAAATTCCTCTCTATATACATTTTCCAGCTGTTATATCTCTGAAATGAGCGTGATTGTGTAAATTATTTTTTTTACATTTGGCGCCTCATACATTTGAGTGTTTGGATAGAACACACAACGGAGTTCCGAAATACTTATCATGTGACACTCCACTCCACTGTTTATCCTTGTGTGTCTGTAAAAACAGATTGGCATCAGTACGTATACATTGTATTATGGTTTGTGTAGCCGAGTGCTGTCCTAATTAACTTCGGTCTCTACAATCAACTCCATAAGTAATTTAGCACTTCCCTTGCGTCTTCTATCTACAAACCTTGTGTGCGACGTACAAAAAGTAAACGTAATGTACATGAGACTGTCCTGCCATCCTGTTTTTTGTTTTTTTTTGTTTTTTGCTGTATGTACTCGCACTGTCCAAGTCATGTCACTTGCTTTCAGGTGTAGTTGTTTTGACTACGTCTGACCACCTGCTGGGCAATGTTTCGACTTTGGCAGAGTGATTCCTTTATGAACGACTCATATTACCACTTAGCTGATAATTGCACCTGACTGTGTTGGAAACACCTCAATTTAGGGACTGGTCAGTTTCTTCGGCCTGGGGGGGCCGGTGGATTCATGGGGGGGGGGGGGGTCACCCTGTTTTTTAAATGCCAAATAGGGGGGGGGTCAGTGTGTTTTTAATTTCGACTCAGGCTCATTATTACCTAAAATGCATCGTGTCAGCCACAAAGTTCATCCAGTTGCATTTTTCGGCGCGCCTTTCGGGCGCGTAACTTTAATAATTAGACATACTTTTCAGCACGCCCCACTTTAATATATCAGGCATACATATATCAGAGATATATGTATGTTCAATATTTTTCAGCGTGCTCTTCGAGTGCATTACTTTAACATATCAGACATTTTTCAGCACACCCTTCCAGTGCATTACTTTAATATACAAGACATATGTTTCATATTTTTCTCCGCGCCCTTCGGGCGCCATACTTTAATATATCAGAGATATATGCCAGAGATATCTTGATGTTTGCTAAGTGAAAGTGTACTATTATGAAATCTGCATTTCATATGAAAAGCATGACAAATTCCTGATACTTTTCTGTTCTCTCTATGAGAATTCAGTATGAGAAAGCAACATGCACAAATATCAATGTTACAAGAAAAGGTCATCTCAGATTCTGCACACATCAGATTTGGCTGAAATGCCTCTCTATGGTTTCTCAGGAGATTTAATTGGATGGCTGGCAAGTCTTAACACCCATCAAAGTTTTTGATTTACTGCTTTTTCCTGTTTGATATTTATGATTGACATCCATTTCTGTACAACAGTTCAGGACATCTGGTTAAGCATAGAAAGTGTGAAATACATTCACAGCTCATTCAAAATGTACTGTATTCAAACTTTAAGATTGACACTTTGAAATTCCTATCTTACAACTGACATGCCAACAATTTCATTAAAACACAGAATGACTGTTAAAATATAAATGTATGTAAAATATTATTATATATATATATATATATATATATATATATATATATATATGTATATATATATATATAATATATATATATATATATATATATATATATTATATATATATATATATATATATATATTACAGTATTATATTATTACATATTACAGTTTTCGCCTGGGGGGGGGACGGAATTTGGAATAGTGGGGTCACCCTGTTTTCAAAATTTGGAATAGGGGGTCAGCCACTTTTTGACGTCGGCAAAAATAATACACCGGCCCCCCCCAGGCCGAAGAAACTGACCAGTCCCTTAGACAATATGTCGAGTTCGCGTAATGTCAAAGCAAACTACTGTAATGGTTGACCAGTTTGCATGACCTCGATGAGTGTGAAAACGATTTTCAGAAATCATAATGGGTTAATATACAACTACATAGTATAAGTATTTGGTTATTTCCATACTCTTTTATCTAATGTGTTCCGATGACGTGTAAATCTGTGATCTCCCCAACCATATTACAACTTTATTCTATATTTTAGCAAATTTAACAAATCAATGTCGATTGTTTCACATAGCATGAATTAAAGAATCCAACTAGTGTTAGTTGTGTTAAAATAGCGAATTAATTTGTTTCTTGCCGGTAAAAAATTAACATACGGACAGTTTGTGACACCAAAAATCCGGTACGATTCATTTAACAAGAGGCGTAAGTATATACTGAGGGCGCTATTGTTACATGTCAACCACGCAGTATATGTCATATCATATGATTGTCCAATTGTTTGAACAAGTAACCGTTATACACTCAATTTCTTATTCGTCTCCAGTTCCTATGATGTCAAGGTTTCCCACGATGAGGAATGTTACATCGTTGAACACAGCCAAAAAGAGCTATTCAAATCTATCAACAAGAAAAAGTGCTCATGGAAGGTTAGATGGTCCTCATGCTTCATGTATTTATTTCTTACATCGTTTCTATAACAACTTTAATGACGAGTATTTTACATTGATGTCTTAATTTAGTGTCTAGACACCCCCCCCCCCCCCGTCACCTTGCTTTTCTCCGCAGCAGTTACACACTTACCAAAACCAAGGCGTTCACCCCTCGATCTACGTAACAGCTAGCTGTGGAAATGCAGCTATCTGTTGCGGGTTAGCGTGCGTCGCTATGCGGGTCATCAAAAGGTCAACCCTACCATTTAGCGTGACAGTCCGCTTATTCAGAAGTTTATTCCTTCAATTTATTCTGTTTTAAAGGGACAAAGTCGGTCATTTTTCATGATTTTTGTTTGATACGAGATACTACTTTTATTGTTGACATGTCGAAAGATACTGGATGAATGGGTTACCTACCATGCATATATTCGACCCCGGTTTTAGACACAATTAATGACCTCATCGCGAAAATAAATTAATGGTCATGACCGTTAATTCATTTTATCTATTCCAAAGGGTTGCCGTCGCGGCTAACGCTCCAGTCACGG
Organism: Ptychodera flava; assembly: GCF_041260155.1. Classification (NCBI taxonomy): domain Eukaryota; kingdom Metazoa; phylum Hemichordata; class Enteropneusta; family Ptychoderidae; genus Ptychodera; species Ptychodera flava. Next base: position 5,059,754 of record NC_091944.1, on the reverse strand, counting down.
TGGAACGTTTAACCTGGCGATAAACCCGAAAGCTACATCTCAACGTAAAGTTCAACTGAATAAACACGTACCGTATGATCTTCGGAAAGCAACATAGAGGGCAAAAAAAACATCGAATCATTCGATTAACAACGTTAAATTTCATTCATCACATAAAAATTCCGCAAATTCTCTATCGGAATCGAACCTGAAGCATACCCTGTAGCAAAGACTCTTCAGTGTAGCGCTATGGATGTATTATCGAAAGTTGACACGGACAACAGAACAGAGTTTCCGTCAAGTCTCAAAATTTGGAGGTGTCTACGGGCGATATATGTGTCATCGCAAACATCAAAGTTCGTACAAGACATAAACATTGACGGCCGGGATCGGGCTTGACGATGTTGACCCCGGGGAGACGGTTGACCAGTGGTGACTGTCCGTTGTTGGTAGATCTGGGTCACTCACGGTGCAGTGGGTGCCATTCCATCGAACTGAACTTTTCGGGCTCGCCAAGATCGTAAGCTCGTGATATTTTGAAAGCCGCGACACCTCCTAGAATAAGAACTACTGTTTCGATCTTGTTGTTGCCTTCTCTTCATAAAAATATTTGAAAATATTCTAAATAACTCTGGTTATAGTAATAAGCGTAACGGTCAAGCGATAGCACGGTGCACCCCCTTGGCAGCCGATGGCAGACTTCATTGGCGTCGGGACAGCACGAGACAATGATTGACAAGTTCACGTGACCGAATCCATACGTCTGATTGGTTAAGATGGCTTTCAGCGTATCAAAATTCCAACTTGAATTGATCAGATTTAGGGACTGGACACAAATTACAGGGGGGGGGGCCGGTGTTTTTTGGGGGTAGGTCGCCATTTTTCGCGCAAGCATTTTTGAAGGGTCATAACATTTTGTGTATGCCTATATTGGGGAGGGTCACCTTTTATGCATCAAAGCTGAAATTGCATGTGCACATATTGAAGAATATGGAATACTGAAAAAGAAAAAATACCTCCTGGCACTTTCATTTTATGCCATTTCCATTTCGGCGCGCCCTTCGGGCGCAAGTTTAAGGGTATAATAAACAATGTATTGATGATCCAAGCAGCCACATTGATTTAAGTTGTCATGATTTCTACTTAGCCAACTCCTCTATTGTGCATAACTGTCCCCTATAATGACTCTTTAAAAAACAATTTGGAGATCACTTATTTGATATCATTTTCCAATTGGCAATACATTGGGTATAGGTCGGTGTCAAATGTTCATGTCGCTGTATGTACATTTTTTATTTTTTGAGGACATTGACAGAATACAAACTATTTAGAATAGTGCAAAATGTCATCAATAACAACTGGAAGCTTCAGGTCGAACAACTTTTGAATAACAATTTAGGATCAGATAACCTATGAGTTATTTGTAGTTTCCTCATAGCCTAGTACAATGTATAGTGAATCAACATTTGAATGAAATTCCAAAATCAAATTTTTTGCACAACCATGGACTTGGAACCACTCTAGTCTAATCATCAAGTGTACATAAATGCACAGATTTACCTAATTTTGTAAATGGAAAAAAAATATTCATAGTTTCATCATAGACTGCCATGCATAGTGAATCGACATTTCAGTGAAATTCCAAAATCAAATTTCTTGCACAACCATGGACTTGAAACCACTCTAGTCTAATCATTAACATTAATACTAATAATTAGGTGTACATAGATGCACCGATTTACTTAGTTTTGTATTGGAAAAAAATATTCATAGTTTCATCATAGACTGCTATTCATAGTGAATCGACATTTCAGTGAAATTCCAAAATCAAATTTCTTGCATAACCATGGACTTGAAACCACTCTAGTCTAATCATTAACATTAATACTAATAATTAAGTGTACATAAATGCACAGATTTACCTAGTTTTGTATTGAAAAAAAATATCCATAGTGTCATAGACTGCCATGCATAGTGAATCGACATTTCAGTGAAATTCCAAATCAAATTTCTTGCACAACCACTGACTTGAAACCACTCTAGTCTAATCATGAACATTAATACCAATAATCAAGTGTACATAAATGCACAGATTTACCTAGTTTTTGTTGGAAAAATTTATTCATATTTTCATCATAGACTGCCATGTATAGTGAATCAACATTTCAGTAATATGCCAAAATGAAATTTCTTGCACAACCATTGACTTGAAACCACTCTAGTCTAATCATGAACATTTATACCAATAATCGAGTGTATAGATAGACAGATTTGCCACGTTTTGTATTTTAAAACAATTATTCTTAGTTTCGTCATAGACGAAATGGATCAACTTTTTATGCGAAATTCCAAAAACAAAGTTCTTGTACACAGATGCACGTGTTACCACCCTCTTCTAATCAAGTACAATTATGTCAATTATTCAGGGTCCATATATGCACAAAAAGTGCATATTATTAATTGTGAAAGAATTTTTTTACAGTTTTGTCATAGACTCCCATGTATAGTGGATCAACATTTTGAGTGAAATTCCAAAATCAAATATCTTGTTCACATGTGCACTTGTAAACAACCCATGCTAATCAAGTATATTTATATCAGCTATCAAACATCTATAGATGACCAGATATTGCTAGTTTTTATTGGAAAATACACGTTCATAGTTTTCTTATAGTCAAGTACCATGTATAGTGAATCAATATTATCGATGAAATCTAAAAATTACATATTTTGTACACGCATGCACTTTTTACCTGCCACTTCAAGCAAAGTACATTTACATGAATTATCACACACATATGATTTGATATTTTTTGGACAAAGCGTTACATCAGCACATTTTGCCTTCCTTTTGGGAGGGGGATTTCAAAAGTATAGCAAGTCAGAAGGGGGATCTTGAACACATTGCGCGTTTGTTGGGGGATTGAGTAACAGGGGAGGGTCATTTATTTTCATGCACGGATAAGGGGGAGGGTCACTAATTTTTGTGCATGAACTTTTGAAGGGTCACTATTTTTGATGGAATGGTGTTTCGAAAAACACCGGCCCACCCCACTGTAATTTATGTCCAGTCCCTTATGAATGAAAGTACCCCAGTAAACATTTGTATATCTCCAGGACGACGGGCCGTTTTACTCATTAAATGAAAGTGATCCTAGGAAATAAAACCAAGATCGCGACAATATTTTTTCAATCCTCGACCATGATTTTGATCCATTCACATCAAACGAAAAGTAAGAAGACTGTTCATGTGATAAATATATAATCCCATGGAATTCCCTCTGTTTGATGTCATCGTATTATCTCCCGCTGGTCGGTCAATATTTTACTTAAGTCTAAGTGTGGTCTTGGTTTCACCAATGTATTGTTTTTTCGCAGCGTCTGCAAGTAATTAAAGTATTTGGTGTAACTACAGTGCTAGACAAATGTCAACTTCAAAAATGGCTTATCATAATGCATCGCGTATAAATTTTGATCTTAAACAAGATGCAAGTATCAGTCACAACTTTGTATCAAGAAATCTCTTGAATTTTGCTTCATTGCAACGAAATTTACTATTGCGAAAGATTAACAGAAAATAAGAACTATGTAGTATATAGCCTTGTAAACTGAGATTTTTACTTCAATTCAACCTTCTGGCATCATTGTAGGAATGTAATGTATTAGTTTTCTCAGTAGCATTTTTTATCATTTTTTAAATTGTTTTATTTATTTCTCGCTGTAACGTCTATCTTTTAATATTTTTCTTTAGTATGGGCCAAAGGCATGAAATGAAGATAATAATATTGCTTGTATATGTAATCTTGTTTCTGGTAGAATAAATTGTGTTGTCTGTTGTACTGTCACAGTGAAAGTTAAGCGTGTTATCGCTATGTTTGCAGACGTTACAAACCCTGAGCGATCCACACTTTACAAACCAAATTCCTGTTGTTGAACTTTTTAAGTTACTGTGAACCAACGGATCCCACGCTATAATTGGCGGGATGGGATGGCCTTGGTACATCTTTTTTGATTTTTGGAGAATATGGAAGTTTGATTTGACGATTGTTTTAAAGTTTTCGTGCCATTGATTGAAGTTGTTACTAGGGCAATTCGTTGTGTGTTTTGTTTGTCTTTTTTGATTACTTGGAGTAGTTGGCTTCTAGAGAAAAATTTAGCACGATGGATTTCCGCGAAAAACACGAGTATGGATTTCCTGATTATAAATACAGTTATCCAGGTAAAACATCTTTCAGGTTATAACGACTAGATTTGTCTGAAAAGCAAATCGATCAAGATGTGTGGTGACATAAAAAAAATAACAAGTGGTTTTCTTGCGGGTATTGATTGTTATTTAAAATCTACGCAAAACGGAACGATCCCCAGGTCAGCATAAATATAGTCCTGCAGTTATGTTCGCTTGTCGAGCATATTTTGTATGATGCTACTGCATTAGGCCTATTATACTCCGCTCCATCCTATCAGTGGAAAACTAACAGGTCCAAACCAACGCTATAGTGACCTTAGACCTCGAACCACTAGCTTTGTTGACTCTAATCCACGAAGGTATCAAGTCCACGCATTCCCTCTAAGATACGAAATGCCAGATAGTATTTCCTTAGAAATGACTCATTCCCCTCTCCCTACGTTTGAAACATCTCCATTTGTTCAGGACACTAAATGGACTTGCTCCAAGTCTGTGGGCATTTGATATCAAAACAGATTAAATTGGAGGAATAACCTTCAGCAGACTGTGACGCTATATGATACATCATGGGGTGAACGCCTTGGCCTACCGTAACTGCTGCCGAGGAAAGCCAGGCGACTGGGGGAGTCTAATTTTTGGGGTCAATGTCAACTACTTTAATATCATGTTGATCGGCTGTGAGCCAAAATTCGCCTCTTTGGCCGGAAGAAATACAAAGACGAAAGAAGAGGAAAGAAGGGTTTACGGATAAAAATATTTAAAGCGAATACTAATGATTTGGTTGGGAGGGATTTCCATTCCTTTAATATACGTAATATGCGTATCTTTCCATATTGATGGTGGCGTGTAGTTAGCACAGAACTGGTTCAGTCCAATTCCAACACAGGTGTACGGAACGTTTCGTAGATCGTCGTCGGATGGGAAGTGACTGACACTGTGAGGCCGAAGGCCGAACCTCCGTACTGTATAATGTTATACAGTACGGAGGTTCGGCCTTCGGCCTCACAGTGTCAGTCACTTCCCATCCGACGACGATCTACGAAACGTTCCGTACACCTGTGATTCCAACCGGTTAGCTGTTGATGAGTAGGACTTTCCCTTCTACTGAAAGAAGAATCGAAAGCTGATTATGTAACCCCTTACTCTTTTAAGAGCTTGTCAAGGTATCGGTTTTCAAGGGCTGTCTCCTCTTCCTTCATTGCAGGTACGAAAGGATAAAATAAAATTAAAATTACGAAAACAGAAGCCAGGATCATGGCGAGTCGGTGGCAAACTCCAGATTGTGGCTTTACAGACATAGATCTCGATTTGACATGTATAAACAACTATGTCATGGTTTGAATAAATGAGTTACGCCCATCAAATCGACGAAAGACACAGAAAGGCAACAATATTAGTTTTTTGCTTTTACCGTTTTCGATACCTTGAATACAATTGCACCGCACGCACTTCACAACAATAGAGAAGATTGTCGTTTCAAGAAAGGGCTCGATTTCGACAAGTTTGGTATGCAACAGATTAAGGGACTGGTCAGTTTCTTCGGCCTGGGGGGGCGGTGGATTCATGGGGGGGTCACCCTGTTTTTGACTTTGGTGATAGGGGGGTCACCATGTTTTTGAAATGCCCAATAGGGGGGTCAGTGTGTTTTTGAATTTCGACACAGGCTCATCATTGCCTTAAATGCATCGCATCAGCCACAAATTTTATCTAGTTGCATTTTTCGGCGCACCCTTCGGGCGCGTAACTTTAATAATCAGACATATTTTTCAGCACGCCTAACTTTAACATATCAGGCATACATATATCAGAGATATATGTATGTTCAATATTTTTCAGCGTGCTCTTTGAGCGCATTACTTTAATATATCAGACATTTTTCAGCACACCCTTCCTGTGCATTACTTTAATATACAAGACATATATATCAGAGATATCAGGATGTTTCATATTTTTCTCCGCGCCCTTCGGGCGCCATACTTTAATAAATCAGAAATATATGCCAGAGATATCTTGATGTTTGCTAAGTGAAAGTGTACTATTATGAAATCTGCATTTCATATGAAAAGCATGACAAATTCCTGATACTTTTCTGTTCAACATGCACAAATATCAATGTTCCAAGAAAAGGTCATCTCAGACTCTGCACACATCAGATTTGGCTAAAATGCCTCTCTATGGTTCCTCAGGAGATTTAATTGGATGGCTGGCAAGTCTTAACACCCATCAAAGTTTTGATTTACTGCTTTTTCCTGTTTGATATTAATGATTGACATCCATTTCTGTACAACAGTTCAGGACATCTGGTTAAGCATAGAAAGTGTGAAATACATTCACAGCTCATTCAAAATGTACTGTATTCAAACTTTAAGATTGACACTTTGAAATTCCTATCTTACAACTGACATGCCAACAATTTCATTAAAACACAGAATGACTGTTAAAATATAAATGTATGTAAAATATTATATATATATATATATATATATATATATATATATATATATATATATATATATATATATATATTACAGTATTATATTGTTACATATTACAGTTGTCGCGTGCGGGGGGGTCACCCTGTTTTCAAAATTTGGAATAGGGGGGTCAGCCACTTTTTGACGTCGGCAAAAAATAATCCACCGGCCCCCCCCCCCCGGCCGAAGAAACTGACCAGTCCCTAAATCAGTGTAAAGGATCAAATGACGTTTTAAACGTAAAGCAAGCAGTTGTTGGTCTTCCAATCAAGAAAGAATCTGTCTTAAAAAGTACTGGGTTAACTGTTGAAAACATGATGCATCCATAGACTCTTGTTTCTAGAGTTTTCTAATGAGCAGAAGCATAAAGCGAATCAACACGTTTTTTTATACAGTGTAATCATTTGATATGTCCATTATATACGCTTTACTGATGTGTAATCCAGTCACTTGTTGACATTGCCTTTATTGTATGTTAACTAACATATCAAAGTTCTGGCATACGAACATTTTATTTCATGTTTACATTACTTTAAGTGAAGCAACAATGTACCCCTCCCGGCCAATAATGGACGAAGGCAAATTGTGTACGACATTATATATGTGGCGAAGCCCATTATGAACCGGTAGGAGGTATTATTGCTATTATTTTATTGTTTTGGGAATACAAGTAAATTTCTAGATGTAGAGATCATCTTTGGCCGTAATGCCGGATAAGTGAATACATAATTAGTGATAATCGAGGGGGTTTCAAAAATTTCACTGGTATTGACAATGCTATAATACAATATTTTATATTGTGTACCAGGCTGTACTCCAGACGTAACTGGGCAATGAAATTGATTACAATCATTCATCCCAGATTCGCATGACATTGTTTGTTGAATAATAAAAATTGCTTAGTGTAATCTGAGACATGTCGAACAGTTTGTTTCTAAAGCCTTTGTTCAGTGGTTAACGTGTGCAGCCAACTGATACATACGAGTGAAACTTCAAGTACAAAGTCTTATATCGACGTGTAAACATACATCGAAACTAATGTGTAACCGTACTACCATGATAAAGTTTAGATTCACTGCGGTTTGAAAATATATGGTATGAGGGGTTTAATTTCATCTTTGATAAGAAATACAGCTTTGAAGAAAATGTTGCAATGCTTCCTTACTTGAAGAAATGTTGCATGATCAATGGATACACTCGGCCATTTCACACTTTCAATTAATTGCCTATGGTCATCTTTGAGCCATCGCTATTTGAATTCCTACCACGATTCGTGTTTACCAGCTCAAAATCTGGTTACGCAAGGATTCTCGGAAAATAGATTTTCTTAAAGTGAAATTGATTGAGAAGTTCTATGGCAGATATGGAGAGTTGTATCGAATGATATTTTTCAAAAGGTTATACCTGGCTTTGACTCACATAAGTAATGTGGTGGTTTTACTAGATTACATTCATTCACTTTGGTGTAGCATGCCACTAATCAGTAGTTCGCGATAACCCCATGCATTGTTACTTTCATTTTCTATTTGTTCCTTGGACCTGGTCATTAAACATTTATTTACCTTAAATGATACCGATACTGATTATTTAACCTACTCTGATTTCTATTTGCTATATTGCAATCACTTTCTAGAGTATTTTGTTATCGTCCGCCGCTGTACACTACATTCCACGTACATGTTTGTCATGATCTCTTTCTATCTGTAAACAGATGGGCTCCGTGGCCATCGTATTTTACTTTTTCTGTTATGATTGACGATCCCGTTATGATCGCAGTCTGTTATGTGGATGGTTATGGTGGAGTTGCACGTAATCAACCTAGTATTTCTCATCAAAAGATGACAAAGAAAACCCTTCATACTGTATATTTTGGAAAGCAGAGAATGGAAAGTTTACTATGGTAGCAACAACAAATTAATTAAAATTGAAGGAATATTTGCAAAGAAAGTAATTTTGAGCACAGAAGATTGAAACATTCACTAAATAACTATATCATAAAGCCAATATTTGTCGTCTACTCAATATTTGCGAAAGACCGCGAAAGTTTTTTTAATTTATACCAACCGAGGGCGCACTATACCCCTCCTTTGGTCGTTGGGGATTGTTGAAACTTCCACTGGATGATCGAAGCATGAATGAAAAGAAAGTAAGTGAAAGAAAGTAAAGGAATCAGGAATGCCATAAAGCAAAGAGATAATTTTTAAAAAATGTAAATAAATTGAACACTAGGAGGAAGTATCTTGTGCGATACGATTGGCTAAATAACCGAGTCTTCATGCTTTGGGATGTTATCTTGCCCCCCCCCCCCCCCCCGGCCGGCCGGGCAACTGCCATAGGTAGGGTATACATACGTACCGCTCTTTTATCACCTTCCTTTTTTTCGCCTCACGCAGACGTTTGACCAAGGAAAGGAAGGGGGAACCAAACTTCGAGTTTTACTTGCGTTTACAACTCCATGGCAATAACTACCACAAAACTTAAAGTATGTGATATTGTTTACCTGATAAGCCCAGCTACTGCCGTCGGTAATAGTCCTGCATTGGCCACGCCTATAAAGGTCTTATCTACGATGGTCGACAGAGTTCTTCACAATTCAAAATTCAGATTTCAAAATTCAATCTTTGGAAACGAGGCTTTACTTACCCTTTAGGCTTGTAGGTAATACAATTGCAACCCATCGTTCGCGATCCCAGGGTTGGGAGTGTTGAACTTGAAGCCGTTACCGGCTTAGATAAGAACCCACTTCTGCGGAAATCAGAATCCAGACAGTTGTGTTTGAATATAAATACTATAATCTACCATAACAGACAATGTTACCAAACGGTAAGTTAGTTTTTTCTGTCAAGGTCGTTACGCTCAGTATTCATGTACAGTACTGAGTGCTCCAAGGACAACCGTGTACACTGCTTCCGAGATTGAGATGACATCAACTCAACAAAGCATTCTGGTTCCAGTCCCAGTGTTACTCCAAATTTCCTCTGCTGGAAGACTCGGAAGTAATTTTGTGAGACACTGCTGTTTGAGACTGAGTGCCTTTACTTGAAACGTTCGTGTCTCTGGATTACAGTCGCGAGTGTGCTGCGGATGGGACTACAACACCTTTGGTTCCGGTCACCGCGCCAGTCACGATCGAACATGCCGCATGGGCCGTGGTAGGTACATAATCTATCGAAGGCGATCATAGGTGGGAATCGTTCAGCAGGATGTGCTGCCATTCAATATTCTCCATTAAAATCACAATACTTAGGTCAAAAAGGATTAATATACCGAACAAATTCATAGATAAACGACTAGGATAGATGTTACAAGTTACAACAGTTTATTTACACTGTGAATAGACCGCATCATCAGTACACACACCTTGCAGGTTCAATATCGTTCATCGACATAACAGAGTCAATAGCTCAGCTTCGTGGACAAGTTTTTTTTACGAGAATGAAATATGACTTGCAGATACGTAATTCGTTTTCACTTGGCACCAACATTTGGCCCCAATTACAATGGAAGTAGCTTCAAACTTTCCGCAGATATATATAGCTCTACAAATCGCTGATAACACTACTATAACTACTATAGGCCTACAGAATATTTCTGTGTGCGTCAAAAAGGTAGAACATCTTCGAGCAGAACTGCGCAATACATGTTTATACACCTCTGGAGGGGGGGGGGGGGGCGATAGAATCCAAAAAAAAAAATCCTCAGATTTTTTCAAATGACCCTCCTTACAAACTCACAAGGTGTGAATCTTCAAATTTCCCCTTCTGACTTGCTATAATTTTGAAATTACCCCTCAAAGGGATTGGACAGAAATTACAGGTGGATCGCAATATTTTTGCGCAAGCGTGTGTGTACAAAATGATGTTTGGATTTAATTGATAATCAGCTGTTGATAATGTTGATTCACTATACATGGCAGTCTATGAGAAAACTATGTAATACTTTTTCAATACAAAACTATATCTATACGTACATTTACAGATATCTGATAATTGACATAAAAGTACTTAATTGCAATAGGGCTGGTACAACTGGTATGTGGCCGAAAAATTTGACTTTAGAATTTCACCAAAAATGTTCATCCACTATACATGGGAGTCTATGATAAAATTGTGAATAATTTTTTTTTCAATGAAAAACTTGCTATACTTGTGCAGATACAGATGTTGAATAATTAACATAATTGTACTTGATTAGAATATGATGGTTAAAGGTGCATATTATGTGTACAAGAAATATGATTTTGGAATTTCACTGAAAATGTCCATGCACTATACATAGGAATCTATGAGGAAACTATGAATATTTTTTTTCAATTACAAAAATAGGTAAATCTGTGTATTTATGTACTCCCTATTATTAATATTAATGTACTTGATTAGACTAGGGTGGTTACAAATGGATATGCGTGCAAGAAATTGGATTTAGAATTTCACCGAAATGTTGAATCACCATACAATTGGTAGTCTATGAGGAAACTATGAATACAGGGGCAACCAACGGAGCTATTCACCAAAAAAGCTATTCTGGGAGCAATTTTTGAGGGCAGGGGAAATTTTAATTTTGCTTGGCCAGGGGACATATTTGTAGGTGGCAGGGGAGCAAATTTTAGTTTTTTTATCGGGTAGGGCAATATTGGTTGATTGTCCAGGGGACAGGGCTTGGCGAAAAAACGAGAAGAGAGGGGAAGCTAAAGGGGAAGTTGAGCCATGATGCTTCCGGTAGAGGGCCACTGCAGTATGTGTCTGCATGAGAAGGTTAATTTTCAGGGGAATCTTTTCACAGGGCAGGGGAAAATCGACAGGTTTTTTCATCTCAGGATAGGGTAGCTTCATGTCTGCAGTGGAAATTTAATGACAAATAAAGCTGCAAGCAGCGTTGGCGGGGCCAAGCGGTTAACATGGTTGAAAGATCTTGCACTAATGATATTATGTGCAAAATTCGATCTTGGAAAAGTATGATTTTGAACATCATCTCATAGTTACTGTACGTGTCAGTGGGAATTGCATGTTTTACGTAAAATCCAATATGGCGGCCAAATATGAAGGGTGTAGCACTTGTGGTTACTGAGTTATGGACATATACTCATATTTAAGGGCAAAGGTCATCAAGGTCACGTGACATTTTGTCAAAAAAATTGTAATGCTAAGTTATCCCTATATACCAAAAATCAGACCTCTAGCTCTATTGGCTGGCTCAGAATTAAATATGCGCATAATTAATGAGGTACAGGATGTGGTGTCATAAGGTCTCCCATCATACCATATATGAAGGGTGTAGACTTTGTGGTTACTGAGTTATTGACATATACGTATATTCAAGGTCAAAGGTCATCAATGTCACATGACATTTTGTCAAAAAAATTGTATTGCTAAGTTATCCTTATATACCAAAAATCAGACCTCTAGCTCTATTGGCTGGCTCAGAATTAGATATGCGCATAATTAATGAGGTACAGGATGTGGTGTCATAAGGTCTCCCATCATACCAAATATGAAGGGTGTAGCACTTGTGGTTACTGAGTTATGGACATATACGTATATTCAAGGTCAAAGGTCATCGAGGTCACGTGATATTTTGTCAAAAACTTTGTATTGCTAAGTTATCCCTATATACCAAAAATCAGACCTCTAGCTCTATTGGCTGGCTCAGAATTAGATATGCGCATAATTAATGAGGTACAGGATGTGGTGTCATAAGGTCTCCCATCATACCAAGTATGAAGGTGTGTAGCACTTGTGGTTACTTAGTTATGGACATACACTCGTATATTCAAGGTCAAAGGTCATCGAGGTCACATGACATTTTGTCAAAAAAATTGTATTGCTAAGTTATGCCTATATACCAAAATCAGACCTCTAGCTCTATTGGCTTGCCCAGAATTAGATATGTGCATATTTAATGAGGTACCGGATATGGCACCATAAGGTCTCCCATCCTACCAAATATGAAGGATGTAGCACTTGTGGTTCCTAAGTTATGGACGTATATGTATATTTGAGGTCAAAGGTCATCGAAGTCATGTGACATTTTGTTAAAAAAATTGTTTTTTGTAGTTATCCCTATATACCAAAAATCTGACCTCTTGCTCTATTAGATTGCCCAGAATTAGATATGACTCTTACATAGGCCAGAATAAGCCATTTGTATAGCTTAGCTGCAGAGGTATAGGGGAGGTCAAAGGTCATTGAAAAATCAGAAAATAATACTTTAAAAATTTTCTTCTCAAAAACTGCCTGGTTAATTTCCTTGAAATTTATTATATAGCATCTAGTAGTGTGGCCTATAAAGTTTGCGAAAAGATTTTGGTGTTAGTTCTGGAGAAGAAGTTTTTGAATGATTAAATTGCGATTTTTCGAAAATCCATGTGGCGGCCAAATCTTGTGACCGATCCAAATGTCTTTCGCAAACTTAAAGAGATCACTATAAGGATGACATGAGTAAAATTTCAGTTAAATCGGTGTGTTTGTTCTGGAGAAGAAGATTTTTAATGATTAAATTGCGATTTTCGTAAAATCCAAGATGGCGGCCAAATCATGTGACCGATCCAAACGTCTTTCGCAAACTTGAAAGAGATCACTCTAAGGATGACATGAATAAACTTTCAGTTAAATCGGTGTGTTTGTTCTGGAGAAGAAGATTTTTAAGATTAAATTGCGATTTTCGTAAAATCCAAGATGGCGGCCAAATCACGTGACCGATCCTTCGCAAACTTGAAAGAGATCACTCTAAGGATGACATGAGCAAAATTCAGTTTAATCAGTGTGTTTGTTCTGGAGAAGAAGATTTTTAATGATTAAATTGCGATTTTCGTAAAATCCAAGATGGCGGCCAAATCACGTGACCGATCCAAAGTCTTTCGCAAACTTGAAAGAGATCACTCTAAGGATGACATGAGTAAACTTTCAGTTTAATCGGTGTGTTTGTTATGGAGAAGAAGATTTTTTAAGATTAAATTGCGATTTTTGTAAAATCCAAGATGGCGGCCAAATCATGTGACCGATCCAAACGTCTTTCGCAAACTTGAAACAGATCACTCTAAGGATGACATGAGCAGAATTTCAGTTAAATCGGTGTGTTTGTTCTGGAGAAGAAGATTTTTAATGATTAAATTGCGATTTTCGTAAAATCCAAGATGGCGGCCAAATCACGTGACCGATCGAAACGTCTTTCGCAAACTTGAAAGAGATCACTGTAAGGATGACATGAGTAAAATTTCAGCTAAATCTGTATGTTGGTTCTGGAGAAGAAGATTTTTAAAATTAAATCGGTATTTTTCGAAAATCCAATATGGCCGCCAGGTCACGTGACCAATCGAAATTTGTATACCCAGGTGCACGAGATCTCATAGGTACCTATTAGCCCTGCAAGTTTCAGAAGTTTGTGGTAAGCGGTGTTTGAGTTCTAGGTCGCCAAAAAAAGAGCGGAAGAAAGAAAGAAGAAGAAGAAGAAGAAGAAGATTAAAGCTGCAAGCAGCGTTTGCGGGGCCCAAGCGGATAACATGGTTGAAAGATCTTGCACTAATGATATTATGTGCAAAATTCGATCTTGGAAAAGTATGATTTTGAACATCATCTCATAGTTACTGTACTTGTCAGTGGGAATTGCATGTTTTACGTAAAATCCAATATGGCGGCGAAATATGAAGGATGTAGCACTTGTGGTTACTGAGTTATGGACATATACTCATATTCAAGGTCAAAGGTCATCGAGGTCACACGACATTTTGTCAAAAAAATTGTAAAGCTTAGTTATCCCTATATACCAAAAATCAGACCTCTAGCTCTATTGGCTGGCTCAGAATTAGATATGCGCATAATTAATGAGGTACAGGATGTGGTGTCATAAGGTCTCCCATCATACCAAATATGAAGGCTGTAGCACTTGTGGTTACTGAGTTATTGACATATACGTATATTCAAGGTCAAAGGTCATCGAGGTCACGTGATATTTTGTCAAAAAAATTGTATTGCTAAGTTATGCCTATATACCAAAAATTAGACCTCTAGCTCTACTTGCTGGTTCAGAATTAGATATGCGCATAATTAATGAGGTACAGGATGTGGTGTCATAAGGTCGTCCATCATACCAAATATGAAGGCTGTAGCACTTGTGGTTACTGAGTTATGGACATATACGTATATTCAAGGTCAAAAAGGTCATCGAGGTCACGTGATATTTTGTCAAAAAAATTGTATTGCTAAGTTATGCCTATATACCAAAAATCAGACCTCTAGCTCTATTGGCTGGCTCAGAATTAGATATGCGCTTAATTAATGAGGTACAGGATGTGGTGTCATAAGGTCTCCCATCATACCAAATATGAAGGCTGTAGCACTTGTGGTTACTGAGTTATGGACATATACGTATATTCAAGGTCAAAGGTCATCGAGGTCATGTAACATTATGTCAAAAAAATTGTATTGCTAAGTTATCCCTATATACCAAAAATCAGACCTCTAGCTCTATTGGCTGGCTCAGAATTAGATATGCGCATAATTAATGAGGTACAGGATGTGGTGTCATAAGGTCTCCCATCATACCAAATATGAAGGCTGTAGCACTTGTGGTTACTGAGTTATTGACATATACGTACATTCAAGGTCAAAGGTCATCGAGGTCACGTGACATTTTGTCAAAAAAATTGTATTGCTAAGTTATCCCTATATACCAAAAATCAGACCTTTAGCTCTATTGGCTGGCTGAGAATTAGATATGCGCATAATTAATGAGGTACAGGATGTGGTGTCATAAGGTCTCCCATCATACCAAATATGAAGGCTGTAGCACTTGTGGTTACTGAGTTATTGACATATACGTATATTCAAGGTCAAAGGTCATCGAGGTCACGTGACATTTTGTCAAAAAAATTGTATTGCTAAGTTATCCCTATATACCAAAAATCAGACCTTTAGCTCTATTGGCTGGCTGAGAATTAGATATGCACATAATTAATGAGGTACAGGATGTGGTGTCATAAGGTCTCCCATCATACCAAATATGAAGGGTGTAGCACTTGTGGTTACTGAGTTATGGACATATACGTATATTCAAGGTCAAAGGTCATCGAGGTCACGTGATATTTTGTCAAGAAAATTGTAATGCTAAGTTATACCTATATACCAAAAATCAGACCTCTAGCTCTATTGGCTTGCCCAGAATTAGATATGCGCATATTTAATGAGGTACAGGATGTGGTGTCATAAGGTCTCCCATCATACCAAATATGAAGGATGTAGCACTTGTGGTTCCTAAGTTATGGACGTATATGTATATTTGAGGTCAAAGGTCATCGAAGTCATGTGACATTTTGTTAAAAAAATTGTTTTTCGTCGTTATCCCTGTATACCAAAAATCTGACCTCTTGCTCTATTAGATTGCCCAGAATTAGATATGACTCTTACATAGGCAGAATAAGCCATTTGTATAGCTTAGCTGCAGAGGTATAGGGGAGGTCAAAGGTCATTGAAAAATCAGAAAAATAATACTTTAAAATTTTCTTCTCAAAAACTGCCTGGTTAATTTCCTTGAAATTTATTATATAGCATCTAGAAGTGTGGCCTATAAAGTTTGCGAAAAGATTTGGTGTTAGTTCTGGAGAAGAAGATTTTTAATGATTAAATTGCGATTTTCGTAAAATCCAAGATGGCGGCCAAATCATGTGACCAATCCAAATGTCTTTCGCAAACTTAAAAGAGATCACTCTAAGGATGGCATGAGTAAAATTTCAGTTAAATCAGTGTGTTTGTTCTGGAGAAGAAGATTTTTAATGATTAAATTGCGATTTCGTAAATCCAAGATGGCGGCCAAATCATGTGACCGATCCAAACGTCTTTCACAAACTTGAAAGAGATCACTCTAAGGACGACATGAGAAAAATTTCAGTTCAAATCGGTGTTTTGGTTCTGGAAAAGAAGATTTTTAATGATTAAATTGCGATTTTCGTAAAATCCAAGATGGCGGCCAAATCACGTGACCGATCCAAACGTCTCTCGCAAACTTGAAAGAGATCACTCTAAGGATGACATGAGTAAAATTTCAGTTAAATCGGTGTGTTGGTTCTGGAGAAGAAGATTTTTAATGATTAAATTGCGATTTTCGTAAAATCCAAGATGGCGGCCAAATCACGTGACCGATCCAAACGTCTTCGCAAACTTGAAAGAGATCACTCTAAGGATGACATGAGTAAAATTTCAGTTTAAATCGGTGTGTTGGTTCTGGAGAAGAAGATTTTTAATGATTAAATTGCGATTTTCGTAAAATCCAAGATGGCGGCCAAATCACGTGACCGATCCAAACGTCTTTCGCAAACTTGAAAGAGATCACTCTAAGGATGACATGAGTAAAATTTCAGCTAAATCTGTATGTTGGTTCTGGAGAAGAAGATTTTTAAAATTAAATCGGTATTTTTCGAAAATTCAAGATGGCCGCCAGGTCGCGCGACTATTCAAAATTTCTATACCCAGGTGCACGAGATCTCATAGGTACCTATTAGCCCTGCAAGTTTTAGAAGTTTGCGGTAAGCGGTGTTTGAGTTCTAGGTCGACAAAAAAAGAGCGGAAGAAGAAGAAGAAGAAGAAGTAGAAGAAGAAGAAGAAGATTAAAGCTGCAAGCAGCGTTGGCGGGGCCCAAGCGGTTAACATGGTTGAAAAATCTTGCACTAATGATATTATGTGCAAAATTCGAGCTTGCAAAAGTAGGATTTTGAACATCATCTAATAGTTACTGTACGTTTCACTTGGAATTTAATATTTTACAGAAAATCCAATATGGCGGCAAAACCATGTGACCGATCAAAATGCCTTTCGCAAACTTGAAAGAGATCACATTCAAGATGTTACACATAAAATTTCAGCTCAATCGGTGTGTTGGTTCTGGAGAAGAAGATTTTTAAAGATTAATCACGATTTTCACAAAATCCAATATGGCGGCCAAACCATGTGGTGACCGATCAAAACGCCTTTCACAAACTTGAAAGAGATCACACTTAAGATGTTACATGTCAAATTTAAGTCAATCGGTGTGTTGGTTGTGGAAAAGAAGATTTTTAAAGATTAAATCATGATTTTCGCAAAATCCAATATGGCGGCCAAACCACGTGGCCGATCAAAACGCCTTTCGCAAACTTGAAAGAGATCACACTTAAGATGTTACATGTCAAATTTAAGTCAATCGGTGTGTTAGTTGTGGAGAAGAAGATTTTTAAAGATTAAATCATGATTTTCACAAAAATCCAATATGGCGGCCAAACAACGTGGCCGATCAAAACGCCTTTCGCAAACTTGAAAGAGATCACACTTAAGATGTTACATGTCAAATTTAAGTCAAATCGTGTGTTGGTTGTGGAGAAGAAGATTTTTAAAGATTAAATCATGATTTTCGCAAATATCCAATATGGCGGCCAAACCACGTGGCCGATCAAAACGCCTTTCGCAAACTTGAAAGAGATCACACTTAAGATGTTACATGTCAATTTAAGTCAAATCGGTGTGTTAGTTGTGGAGAAGAAGATTTTTAAAGATTTAATCATGATTTTCGCAAAATCCAATATGGCGGCCAAACCACGTGACCGATCAAAACGCCTTTCGCAAACTTGAAAGATTCACACTTAAGATGTTACATGTCAAATTTACGTCAAATCGGTGTATTGGTTGTGGAGAAGAAGATTTTTAAAGATTAAATCATGATTTTCGCAAAAATCCAATATGGCGGCCAAACCACGTGACCGATCAAAACGCCTTTCGCAAACTTAAAAGAGATCACACTTAAGATGTTACATATCAAATTTCAGTAGAATCAGTGTGTTGGTTCTGCAGAAGAAGATTTTTGAAGATTAAATCACGATTTTCGCAAAATCCAATATGGCGGCCAAACCACGCGACCGATCAAAACGCCTTTCGCAAACTTGAAAGAGATCACACTTAAGATGTTACATGTGAAATTTTAGTCGAATCGGTGTTTTGGTTCTGGAGAAGAAGATTTTTAAAGATTAAATTGGTATTTTTCAAAAATCCAATATGGCGGCCAAGGTCACGTGACCGCATGCGATTTTATGTGCAAATTATGAAGACCTTAGGCCATGCTTGGTATACAAAAAATTTCAAATCGACTAGACCCCTGGGTCTTCTGGAGAAGCCATTTTTAGGTTTTTGGAAAATCCAATATGGCCGCCAGGTCACGTGACCAATCGAAATTTGTATACCCAGGTGCACGAGATCTCATAGGTACCTATTAGCCCTCCAAGTTTTAGAAGTTTGCGGTAAGCGGTGTTTGAGTTCTAGGTCGACAAAAAAAGAGCGGAAGAAGAAGAAGTAGAAGATTAAAGCTGCAAGCAGCGTTGGCGGGGCCCAAGCGGATAACATGGTTGAAAGATCTTGCACTAATGATATTATGTGCAAAATTCGATCTTGCAAAAGTATGATTTTGAACATCATCTCATAGTTACTGTATGTGTCAGTGGGAAATGCATGTTTTACGTAAAATCCAATATGGCGGCCAAACCACGTGACCGATCAAAATGCCTTTCACAAACTTGTAAGAGATCACACTTAAGATGTTACATGTCAAAATTCAGTTGAATCGGTGTGTTGGTTCTGCAGAAGAAGATTTTTAAAAATTAAATAATGATTTTCGCAAAAATCGAATATGGCGGCCAGACCACGTGACCGATCAAAACGATTTTCGCAAACTTGAAAGAGATCATACTTAAGATGTTACATGTCAAATTTCAGTCGCATCGGGGTTTGGTTCTGGAGAAGAAGATTTTTGAGATTAAATCACGATTTTCTCAAAATCCAATATGGCGGCCAAACCACGTGACCGATCAAAACGCCTTTCGCAAACTTGAAAGAGATCACACTTAAGATGTTACATGTGAAATTTCAGTCGAATCAGTGTTTTGGTTCTGGAGAAGAAGATTATTAAAGATTAAATAACGATTTTCGCAAAAATCCAATATGGCGGCCAGACCATGTGACTGATCAAAACGCCTTTCGCAAACTTGAAAGAGATCACACTAAAGATGTTACATGTCAAATTTCAGTTGAATCAGGGTGTTGGTTCTGGAGAAGAAGATTTTTGAAGATTAAATCACGATTTTCTCAAAATCCAATATGGCGGCCAAACCACGTGACCGATCAAAACGCCTTTCGCAAACTTGAAAGAGATCACACTTAAGATGTTACATGTGAAATTTCAGTCCAATCGGTGTTTTGGTTCTGGAGAAGAAGATTTTTAAAGATTAAATGGGTATTTTTCAAAAATCCAATATGGCGGCCAAGGTCACGTGACCGCATGCGATTTTATTGGCAAATTCTGAAGACCTTAGGCTATGCTTGCTATACAAAAAATTTCAAATCGACTAGACCCCTGGGTCTTCTGGAGAAGCCATTTTTAGGTTTTTGGAAAATCCAATATGGCCGCCAGGTCATGTGACCAATCGAAATTTGTATACCCAGGTGCACGAGATCTCATAGGTACCTATTAGCCCTGCAAGTTTCAGAAGTTTGCGGTAAGCGGTGTTTGAGTTCTAGGTCGACAAAAAAAGAGCGGAAGAAGAAGAAGAAGTAGAAGAAGAAGAAAGTTGAACTCCTATAAAACCAATAGGGGCCCAGCCGGTTGGCTTGGGCCCCTAATTAAAGCTGCAAGCAGCGTTGGCGGGGCCCAAGCGGTGAACATGGTTGAAAAATCTTGCAATAATGATATTATGTGCAAAATTCGAGCTTGAAAAAGTAGGATTTTGAACATCATCTAATAGTTACTGTACGTTTCACTTGGAATTTAATATTTTACGGAAAATCCAATATGGCGGCCAAACCACGAGACTGATCAAAACCTATTTCACAAACTTGAAACACATCACTTTAAAGATGGTATATGCAAAATTTCAGTCAATTCGATGTTTGTTCGGAGAAGAAGATTTTTAAAGATTAAATCACGATTTTCGAAAAATCCAATATGGCGGCCAAAACCACGTGACCGATCCAAACGCCTTTCGCAAACTTGAAAGAGATCACACTAAAGATGTTACATGTCAAATTTCAATCGAATCTGTGTATTGGTTCTGGAGTAGAAGATTTTTAAAGATTAAATCACGATTTTCGCAAAATCCAATATGGCGGCCAAACCATGTGACCGATCAAAACGCCTTTCGCAAACTCGAAAGAGATTACACTTAAGATGTTACATGTCAAATTTCAGTCGAATCGGTGTGTTGGTTCTGGAGAAGAAGATTTTCAACAATTAAATCAGATTTTTCGCAAAATCCAATATGGCGGCCAGACCAAGTGACCGATCAAAACGCGTTTCGCAAACTTGAAAGAGATCACACTTAAGATGTATATGTCAAATTTCAGTCGAATCGGTGTGTTGGTTCTGGAGAAGAAGATTTTTAAAGATTAAATCACGATTTTCGCAAAAATCCAATATGGCGGCCAGACCACGTGACCGATCAAAACGCCTTTCGCAAACTTGAAAGAGATCACACGTAAGATGCTACATGTCAAATTCAGTTGAATCGGTGCGTTTGATCGGAGAAGAAGATTTTTGAAGATTAAATCACGATTTTTGCAAAATCCAATATGGCGGCCAAACCACGTGACCGATCAAAACGCCTTTCGCAAACTTGAAAGAGATCACACTTAAGATGTTACATGTGAAATTTCAGTCAAATCGGTGTTTTGGTTCTGGAGAAGAAGATTTTAAAGATTAAATCACGATTTTCGCAAAATCCAATATGGCGGCCAAGGTCACGTGACCGCATGCGATTTTATTGGCAAATTCTTAAGACCTTAGGCCATGCTTGCTATACAAAAAATTTCAAATCGACTAGACCCCTAGTATTCCTGG
Organism: Ptychodera flava; assembly: GCF_041260155.1. Lineage (NCBI taxonomy): Eukaryota > Metazoa > Hemichordata > Enteropneusta > Ptychoderidae > Ptychodera > Ptychodera flava. Next base: position 5,038,271 of record NC_091944.1, on the reverse strand, counting down.
GGAAAACAAAAAAAAAAAAAAAAAAAAAAAAAAAAAAAAAAAAAAAAAAAGAGAGAAGCCATTTTAGGTTTTTGGAAATCCAATATGGCCGCCAGGTCACGTGACCAATCGAAATTTGTATACCCAGGTGCACGAGATCTCATAGTTACCTATTAGCCCTGCAAGTTTCAGAAGTTTGCGGTAAGCGGTGGTTGAGTTCTAGGTCGACAAAAAAAGAGCGGAAGAAGAAGAAGAAGAAGAAGAAAGTTGAATTCCTACAAACCAATAGGGGCCCAGCCGGTAGGCTTGGGCCCCTAATTAAAGCTGCAAGCAGCGTTGGCGGGGCCCAAGCGGATAACATGGTTGAAATATCTTGCACTAATGATATTATGTGCAAAATTTGAGCTTCAAAAAGTAGGATTTTGAACATCATCTAATAGTTACTGTACATTTCACTTGAAATCTAATATTTTACGGAAAATCCAATATGGCAGCAAAACCATGTGACCGATCAAAACGCATTTCGCAAACTTGAAACACATCACACTTAAGATGGTATATGCAAAATTTTTGTCAAATCGGTGTTTGTTTGGGAGAAGAAGATTTTTAAAGATTAAATCACGATTTTCAAAAATCCAATATGGCGGCCAAACCACGTGACCGATCCAAACGCCTTTCGCAAACTTGAAAGAGATCACACTTAAGATGTTACACATAAAATTTCAGCTCAATTGGTGTGTTGGTTGTGGAGAAGAAGATTTTTAAATATTAAATCATGATTTTCCTAAAATCCAATATGGCGGCCAAACCACGTGACCGATCAAAACGCCTTTCGCAAACTTGAAAGAGATCACACTTAAGGTGTTACTAGTCAAATTTCAGTCGAATCGGTGTGTTGGTTCTGGAGAAGAAGATTTTTAAAGATTAAATCACGATTTTCGCAAAATCCAATATGGCGGCCAGACCATATGACCGATCAAAACGCCTTTCGCAAACTTGAAAGAGATCACACTTAAGATGTTAAACGTCAAAATTCAGTTGAATCGGTGTGTTGGTTCTGCAGAAGAAGATTTTTAAAGATTAAATAACGATTTTTGCAAAAATCCAAATGGCGGCCAGACCACGTGACCGATCAAAACGCTTTTCGCAAACTTGAAAGAGATCACACTTAAGATGTTACATGTCAAAATTCAGTTGAATCGGGGTGTTGGTTCTGGAGAAGAAGATTTTTTAAGATTAAATCACGATTTTCTCAAAATCCAATATGGCGGCCAAACCACGTGACCGATCAAACCACCTTTCGCAAACTTGAAAGAGATCACACTTAAGATGTTACATGTGAAGTTTCAGTTGAATCGGTGTTTTGGTTCTGAAGAAGAAGATTTTTAAATATTAAATAATGATTTTCGCAGAAATCCAATATGGCGGCCAAACCACGCGACCGATCACAACGCCTTTCGCAAACTTGAAAGAGATCACACTTAAGATGTTACATGTCAAATTTCAGTCGAATTGGGGTGTTGGTTCTGGAAAAGAAGATTTTTGAAGATTAAATCACGATTTTCTCAAAATCCAATATGGCGGCCAAACCACGTGACCGATCAAAACGCCTTTCGCAAACTTGAAAGAAATCACACATAAGATGTTACATGTGAAATTTCAGTCGAATCGGTGTTTTGGTTCTGGAGAAGAAGATTTTTAAAGATTAAATGGGTATTTTTCAAAAATCCAATATGGCGGCCAAGGTCACGTGACCGCATGCGATTTTATTGGCAAATTCTGAAGACCTTAGGCTATGCTTGCTATACAAAAAATTTCAAATCGACTAGACCCCTGGGTCTTCTAAAGAAGCCATTTTTAGGTTTTTGGAAAATCCAATATGGCCGCCAGGTCACGTGACCAATCGAAATTTGTATACCCAGGTGCACGAGATCTCATAGGTACCTATTAGCCCTGCAAGTTTCAGAAGTTTGCGGTAAGCGGTGTTTGAGTTCTAGGTCGACAAAAAAAGAGCGGAAGAAGAAGAAGAAGTAGAAGAAGAAAGTTGAACTCCTATAAAACCAATAGGGGCCCAGCCGGTTGGCTTGGGCCCCTAATTAAAGCTGCAAGCAGCGTTGGCGGGGCCCAAGCGGTGAACATGGTTGAAAAATCTTGCAATAATGATATTATGTGCAAAATTCGAGCTTGAAAAAGTAGGATTTTGAACATCATCTAATAGTTACTGTACGTTTGACTTGGAATTTAATATTTTACGGAAAATCCAATATGGCGGCCAAACCACGAGACCGATCAAAACCTATTTCACAAACTTGAAACACATCACTTTAAAGATGGTATAAGCAAAATTTCAGTCAATTCGATGTTTGTTCGGGAGAAGAAGATTTTTAAAGATTAAATCACGATTTTCGAAAAATCCAATATGGCGGCCAAACCACGTGACCGATCCAAACGCCTTTCGCAAACTTGAAAGAGATCACACTAAAGATGTTACATGTCAAATTTCAATCGAATCTGTGTATTGGTTCTGGAGTAGAAGATTTTTAAAGATTAAATCACGATTTTCACAAAATCCAATATGGCGGCCAAACCATGTGACCGATCAAAACGCCTTTCGCAAACTCGAAAGAGATTACACTTAAGATGTTACATGTCAAATTTCAGTCGAATCGGTGTGTTGGTTCTGGAGAAGAAGATTTTCAACAATTTAATCAGATTTTTCGCAAAATCGAATATGGCGGCCAGACCAAGTGACCGATCAAAACGCGTTTCCCAAACTTGAAAGAGATCACACCTAAGATGTTAAATGTCAAATTTCAGTCGAAACGGTGTTTTGGTTCTGGAGAAGAAGATTTTAAAGATTAAATCCCGATTTTCGCAAAAATCCAATATGGCGGCCAGACCACGTGACCGATCAAAACGCCTTTCGCAAACTTGAAAGAGATCACACGTAAGATGCTACATGTCAAATTTCAGTTGAATCGGTGTGTTTGTTCTGGAGAAGAAGATTTTTGAAGATTAAATCACGATTTTTGCAAAATCCAATATGGCGGCCAAACCACGTGACGATCAAAACGCCTTTCGCAAACTTGAAAGAGATCACACTTAAGATGTTACATGTGAAATTTCAGTCAAATCGGTGTTTTGGTTCTGGAGAAGAAGATTTTTAAAGATTAAATCACGATTTTCGCAAAATCCAATATGGCGGCCAAGGTCACGTGACCGCATGCGATTTTATTGGCAAATTCTTAAGACCTTAGGCCATGCTTGCTATACAAAAAATTTCAAATCGACTAGACCCCTGGGTCTTCTGGAGAAGCCATTTTTAGGTTTTTGGAAAATCCAATATGGCCGCCAGGTCACGTGACCAATCGAAATTTGTATACCCAGGTGCACGAGATCTCATAGGTACCTATTAGCCCTGCAAGTTTCAGAAGTTTGCGGTAAGCGGTGGTTGAGTTCTAGGTCGACAAAAAAAGAGCGGAAGAAGAAGAAGTAGAAGAAGAAAGTTGAATTCCTACGAAACCAATAGGGGCCCAGCCGGTAGGCTTGGGCCCCTAATTAAAGCTGCAAGCAGCGTTGGCGGGGCCCAAGCGGTGAACATGGTTGAAAAATCTTGCAATAATGATATTATGTGCAAAATTCGAGCTTGAAAAAGTAGGATTTTGAACATCATCTAATAGTTACTGTACGTTTCACTTGGAATTTAATATTTTACGGAAAATCCAATATGGCGGCCAAACCACGAGACCGATCAAAACTATTTCACAACTTGAAACACATCACTTTAAAGATGGTATATGCAAAATTTCAGTCAATTCGATGTTTGTTCGGGAGAAGAAGATTTTTAAAGATTAAATCGCGATTTTGAAAAATCCAATATGGCGGCAAAACCACGTGACCGATCCAAACGCCTTTCGCAAACTTGAAAGAGATCACACTAAAGATGTTACATGTCAAATGTCAATCGAATCTGTGTATTGGTTCTGGAGTAGAAGATTTTTAAAGATTAAATCACGATTTTCGCAAAATCCAATATGGCGGCCAAACCATGTGACCGATCAAAACGCCTTTCGCAAACTCGAAAGAGATTACACTTAAGATGTTACATGTCAAATTTCAGTCGAATCGGTGTGTTGGTTCTGGAGAAGAAGATTTTCACACAATTTAATCAGATTTTTCGCAAAATCCAATATGGCGGCCAGACCAAGTGACCGATCAGAACGCGTTTCGCAAACTTCAAAGAGATCACACTTAAGATGTTATATGTCAAATTTCAGTCGAATCGGTGTGTTGGTTCTGGAGAAGAAGATTTTTAAAGATTAAATCACGATTTTCGCAAAAATCCAATATGGCGGCCAGACCACGTGACCGATTTAAACGCCTTTCGCAAACTTGAAAGAGATCACACGTAAGATGCTACATGTCAAATTTCAGTTGAATCGGTGTGTTTGTTCTGGAGAAGAAGATTTTTGAAGATTAAATCACGATTTTTGCAAAATCCAATATGGCGGCCAAACCACGTGACCGATCAAAACGCCTTTCGCAAACTTGAAAGAGATCACACTTAAGATGTTACATGTGAAATTTCAGTCAAATCGGTGTTTTGGTTCTGGAGAAGAAGATTTTTAAAGATTAAATCACGATTTCGCAAAATCCAATATGGCGGCCAAGGTCACGTGACCGCATGCGATTTTATTGGCAAATTCTTAAGACCTTAGGCCATGCTTGCTATACAAAAAATTTCAAATCGACTAGACCCCTGGGTCTTCTGGAGAAGCCATTTTAGGTTTTTGGAAAATCCAATATGGCCGCCAGGTCACGTGACCAATCGAAATTTGTATACCCAGGTGCACGAGATCTCATAGGTACCTATTAGCCCTGCAAGTTTCAGAAGTTTGCGGTAAGCGGTGGTTGAGTTCTAGGTCGACAAAAAAAGAGCGGAAGAAGAAGAAGTAGAAGATTAAAGCTGCAAGCAGCGTTGGCGGGGCCCAAGCGGTTAACATGGTTGAAAAATCTTGCACTAATGATATTATGTGCAAAATTCGAGCTTGCAAAAGTAGGATTTTGAACATCATCTAATAGTTACTGTACTTTGCACTTGGAATTTAATATTTTACGGAAAATCCAATATGGCGGCAAAACCACGTGACCGATCAAAACGCCTTTCGCAAACTTGAAAGAGATCACACTTTTTATGTTACATGTCAAATTTCAGTCGAATCGGTTTGTTGATTCTGGAGAAGAAGATTTTTAAGGATTTAATCATGATTTTCACAAAATCCAATATGGCGGCCAAACCACGTGACCGATCAAAACGCCTTTCGCAAACTTGAAAGAGACACACTTAAGATGTTACATGTCAAATTTAGTCAAATCGGTGGGTTGGTTCTGGAGAAGAAGATTTTTAAAGATTAAATCATGATTTTCGCAAAAATCCAATATGGCGGCCAAACCACATGACCGATCAAAACGCCTTTCGCAAACTGGAAAGACATCACACTTAAGATGTTACATATCAAATTTCAGTAGAATCGGTGTGTTGGGTTCTGGAGAAGAAGATTTTTAAAGATTAAATCACGATTTTCCGCAAATCCAATATGGCGGCCAAACCACATGACCGATCAAAACGCCTTTCGCAAACTTGAAAGAGATCACACTTAAGATGTTACATGTGAAATTTTAGTCGAATTGGGTGTTGGTTCTGGAGAGAAGAAGATTTTGGAAGATTAAATCACGATTTTCGCAAAATCCAATATGGCGGCCAGACCACGTGACCGATCAAAACGCCTTCCGCAAACTTGAAAGAGATCACACTTAAGATGCAATTTATCAAATTTCAGTAGAATCAGTGTGTTGTTCTGGAGAAGATGATTTTTAAAGATTAAATCACGATTTTCGCAAAATCCAATATGGCGGCCAAACCACGTGACCGATCAAAACGCCTTTCGCAAACTTGAAAGAGATCACACTTAAGATGTTACATGTGAAATTTAGTCGAATCGGTGTTTTGGTTCTGGAGAAGAAGATTTTTAAAGATTAAATTGGTATTTTTCAAAAATCCAATATGGCGGCCAAGGTCACGTGACCGCATGCGATTTTATTGGCAAATTTTAAAGACCTTAGGCCATGCTTGCTATACAAAAAATTTCAAATCGACTAGACCCCTAGGTTATCTGGAGAAGCCATTTTTAGATTTTTGGAAAATCCAATATGGCCGCCAGGTCACGTGACCAATCGAAATTTGTATACCCAGGTGCACGAGATCTCATAGGTACCTATTAGCCCTGCAAGTTTCAGAAGTTTGCGGTAAGCGGTGTTTGAGTTCTAGGTCGACAAAAAAAGAGCGGAAGGAGAAGAAGAAGAAGAAGAAGTAGAAGAAAGTTGAACTCCTATAAAACCAATAGGGGCCCAGCCGGTTGGCTTGGGCCCCTAAAGAAAGTTGAATTCCTACGAAACCAATAGGGGCCCAGCCGGTAGGCTTGGGCCCCTAAAGAAAGTTGAACTCCTATAAAACCAATAGGGGCCCAGCCGGTTGGCTTGGGCCCCTAAAGAAGAAAGTTGAACTCCTACGAAACCAATAGGGGCCCAGCCGGTTGGCTTGGGCCCTAAATATTGAGGGTAATTTCTTCGAGGGCAGGGTAAATCGGCGAGTTTTTTCTCGCCACAGGGCAGGGGAGCTTCAAAATTAACAGTGGGGAGGGGAAACAGGCAAAAATAAGAGGGGAGTGGGTAAAAATGAAGTTTGAGTGCGGGAGGGTAAGTCGAAACATTTTCAGTGGGAGGGCAAATTATGAACAGCTAATTAATGACCCTCAAGACTTAAAATTAGTCAGTTCACATTACTTGTCATGCACAATGTATCTTGTCGTAGTAAAGACCTTTTTAAAAGTGCACTCTTCGTTGGCTGCACCTGACTGAAATTCTGTACTTAGGCCAAAAAAAGAAAAAGAAATGTTTCTGGTCAGCGCGCGTCACTTGAACAACAGCGCGTCACCCTTTTTTTCTGTTTATTGACACACTTTACCCTAAGGAAAGGGTAAACATCGTCATACATAGGGACTTCAAAGAAGCAATACAATAGGTAGCCAAAAAAGTCAAAAGCAGAAATAAATAAATAAGTAAATAAAGGTACATACATAAATGGAACACAAACTGGAAAGATATATGATAGTTTTCCTCTGTTACGTTAAATTTCACTCGTTTTTTCCTTGAAATCTGTAGTGTTCGACTTTTTCACCGATTGCTCCTCCGAATGGCAAAACCTAATCCTGGCACCAAGATTGAACTGGGGGAGTCCAACAGACAAATCAGCAGAGTAGCTGAAACTGTGTCCACTCTTCAAAGACAAGCAAGAAGTTTTCCTGATCCGCCTCTCGACTTTGAAATGGTGTTTCTGGATATCAACCGAGGTGTTGTTCGAAAACGAAGTAATGTGATGAACTTTGTCCTGCACCTCTTCTGGTGGCGCTGCCTTAGATGCCTCATCGCCTGAACGTGGTGCCAATTGTGTAACTGGCTTGAATTCAATATCTCCAGCTTGCTTGACTACCATGCTGTCCTGGATTATGTTGATTGTATGTCCACTCCTGCGATACTTGCCAAGAGCCTACTCTTTTATGACTTCGTTGATTCTTCGAATTGTCTTCCCATTTCCTTTCGATTTTGTAACCTTGCCACCAGTCATGGTGCTAATATCAAAAACCTTAGAACTCAGGATTTACTTCAGTATAACAATTATATCATTAGCCATTGCAAATGTATCACTCTAGTCAATTTGAAAGTGATACCTATCGGGATAAAGAGCTGGTATCATGGCCTGCTACTTTACAGTTGGTTAATAATGATAAACATCGACCCGTCGCTGATGCAGATATGTTAATGTTTAGCCGAGACAAAAAAATCACAAGTAATTGATGAGACTCAGGAGTATTCATGTTAACGACCGTGTCTATTTCAATTTTCTGCGTGAGATAAGTGCTCTTCTCTTCAGGCCAACAACTCTTGTCACGGAGTTACATCACGCGTATGAGCATAGATTATCGAAATGTAAGACCTACATTCCATTTGACAGGCACGATGTCAACGCAAAAGTTGGAGTAAAAGGTTCTGCTATTTTCTGGAATTGAGTGCATTCTTAAAAGTGACAAAGAGTGATCTATGGATGAACTTGAACATTCACCGATTGTCCATATCTTATATGACAAGATATGGCTACTTATACTTTGGATTAAATGTCGCCTTAACATAGTATAATAGAATGGTGAACAGTCTGGATTTCATGCTAGCTTTAAGAGAGTCCGAAATAATAATAGCAATATGATTACTCTATGACGTCATCGGACATTTCTGTCCGAGCCGGGTTCAAAGGGTTAACTAATGGGCGGCAAGATTTCACCGTTACTTAGTAGTGAGGGTATTCTATTAGATTCTAAAAATTCTAACAAAACCATCAAATGATGCAATAAAATATCTCATCAATCAATAGTTGCGGGAATTCTAATGTTAAAACAACATGAATATAAGTTATCGAGGGTTGTAGAAACCTGTAAAATAATTTGAGTGTGCTATATACATGGCGCTTCTTATTACACTCATAGTATTTGAGGTGAATACGCGAATCACAAATGTTTTACCTGTCCAAACTCAATGCCTTCAGCTTTGACCTAGTATTTCGCCTAATTACAGAAGGATGTATATATGCAGACGAGTTAATTAAGATATGTCGCCCTCATCGTCAAATTCAGTACATTTACTTTTGAGGTGGCCTAATTACAGAATTTCATTAAATATGCAAATAAACTTGAATCAGTACATCGTGTCCATCAAACTTTCAACTTAGGCAAAATGAAGGATGACAAATGTACTGAAGTCTGATCAAAGATAATGCATCCAGTTCTGACAAATAGCCTAAAACACGATAGGAATTAATTTGGGATAATTGGATTTTCATGTTTTTAAAATATCTCAAAAGTGTAAGGTGCTCTTTGGCTGATTGTTGCAGTATTACAAATTATTCATAAAAACAAGTGTGTAACTTAAAAAGGAAAGCAGATGAGCTTACATTTGTAGATCAAACAGACATTACTTCACCATCCAATTATCCCAAATTAGTTCCAATCGTGTTCTAATTAAAAAAAAAATTCGCAAATTATGCAAATCAGCGAGAATAGGAATGTCTTATTCCTTAGACTTTCATCATAAGCGGTGTTAAGAGTTTTTATTGCATAGCAAGGGTCCACTTTGCAATAGCGCTTTCATTATTGATGTATGGATTTATGAGAGAAATTCATGAAATATGAAGATGAGCCTAAATTAGAATGTTGTGCTTATCAAACTTTCAATACTAAGTATAAATTTCTGAGGTTCGGTTCATATCAGTGCATTCGGTATTGATATATAGCCTTATTACAGAAATTCATTGGATAATAATCATCAGTATGCAATGCTCATCAAAATTCCAACATAAGTAGACCTAAGTATGTTTAATGAGTTGCAGGGGTACGGTAACAATCAGCACATTCATCATTGATATATGACCTACAACAAAATTCATAAATATTATACGAATAAGCCTTTAGTGAGAACGTCGCGCCAATGGACCTTTCAGCACGGCTAAATCGAAATACGATCAATGAGTTTGAGAAATCTGGTGCGAATCAGTGCATTCAGTAATGATTTATGACATAGTAATAGACAATCGTTAAATATGCAAAAGAGCAAATAATCTGCATATGCGGGGTCAGCCACTTTTTGATATCAGCAAAAAATAATCCACCGCCGGCGCCCCAGGCCGAAGAAAATGACCAGTCCCTAAAAATGGGTCGATTTTTTGAGCGCCAATTCGTAAAGGAACGAATTTCAACTGTCGTTCGCATTCTCGCTAACACCACGAGTTCATGTAAGCATCGATGTCTTTTGCTGTGGTTGAGGAACCATGAAGCAGACCCCGTAGCTTTAGCCAAAGTAAATGTCGACTTGGTTTTAAAACACCATCACTGATTGGCCAGAACCGACCCCAGCCTCACCCCAGCCACCCCATGGAAGATTTATAGGCCAATAGAAAACACCCAAACAGTGCATGGCTACAGTGTTTTTCACGACAGCTCGGCCATAGCCGCATGTATGAGCCAGAGCTTTACTGACGAACGGCCGGGCTACTTGTGGTTCGGAATTTCAAAACCCAGTCACACTGTAAGTAGTGACAACTGATAATTTTCAGAAGATGGACCAAATTTAGCTGAAGTGAACATGTTGCTTCACCCGAATCTCTTAGTATTCCCGGAAATGTTTTTGACAAACTATAGCTTCACCAGCAATAACATAAATGCGGTATAGACTTTGCCAGTAAGTCGGTAATGCAAATTCTTGGTTTTTACCCCATAACGTTTTGGAAATTTCGGCATCATGACTTTTGACCTTGATCAACAACAAAAGGTCATAGAGGTCTAAAATGGTGTCTTAAAATAATAAACATTTTGATCTAAAATGTGCCCTGGGATTTTTACGTATGGCCGCACACCCCTACCAGTTGTCTTAACAAGTGCTACCTCGGGGTTACATACCTCTTATGTCAGTTGCAGGATCTGTTTTTTTACTTCGACAAAGAGGTTTTTTACTTCGACAAAGAGACAATTAATATGTACTAGCTCCAACGCAAAGTAAAAGTTTGCTATTAATGGTGAAGTTTGACCACAAGGAACTCAGAAATATGGGTTTTAATGTTGTTGTTGTTTGTATTGTTGTTGTTTGTGTGTATATTAGTCGTGTTGCTGTTGACCAATAAAATTCTAGACCATAAAACAATAGTTATGGTAATTGAATTTTATTGGTCAACAACAACACGAGTAACATAATCATAAACAAAAATACAGACGACGACAACAACAACAACAACAACAACAACAATATTTCTGAGTTCCCGGTGGTTAGACTTTAACTCGTTGCTTTCTAACGACCTCTCACAGCCCCTGAGAAATCAATCTTTCCTAATAGGGGAAAACAAATAAATTAACACCTGTGCCCTCAGGAATTGTAGCCAGAATAACAGCGTCTTCAACAATCTTCTATTGTTATGATTAGAGTCACTCAACCGATGACAGTCATTGTTTGGCTTTTAACTCGTTGCTTTCTCACGATCTCTTACCGCCCCTGGGTGTTAAACCGCGACCACAACTATTTGATCAATGGGACATTTCATCGGAACAGACACACACACCCTTTGTACCTACTCCTAGGTGGAACATCTCCAAATAGATTGTCATAGTGTGTGAATCTTAAAACTTGAAGACGTTTCAGTAAAGTGTTCAAGGTTATAAGCAGAAAAAGATGAATAAGTATGGTAACAACATTCAAACATGCCCGAGCTTGTCCTCTTGATACCGTATATGGTCATGGAGGTAAAAATCTTGTTTCTACGCCATGATATGGGCAAGTCTCTAAGGAATAGAGATCGTAGAAAGTAAAACCTTTATGCTCAGGCGTACAATAAAACAAGTCACGCCGCGACTCAGGCCAGTGAGAATAGAGGCAATGTTTCTCACAGTAGTCGCTTCTATTTTTGCTGACCTTTTCTCAACATCTCAACTTTTGTATGACAGTCTATGTTATTTTTTACAATCGAACTTTATAGGTGTGTATATATGTATATATATATATATATATATATATATATATATATATATATTATATATATATATATATATATATATATATAATATCAATACAAAGACGGAGCCTCCCTTTAAAAGGGCGCAAAGCTGTGGCGGCGTACATTGTGTAAGTGGACACCAAACAGGCAACACGCCGGCACACGCTCCAGAAAATGCCACTTTTTAGTTTTTTTCTGGCAAAAACGCAGACAGACTGCCAAGCGGTCAGCGCGAAGCTGCTGCCGACCGAACTCTGTGGTTATATTCAAATTCTAACGCGACTAGAAGACGATTTTTCTAGGAAATTCGAGCGTTGGTGGTGGGGAATCAATGACCGTTGGCGATTTGAACCGATCGTCAATCAAACGCTTGTATAAACTCTGTTTTGCAGGATTAGCAAACTGTGCCAAAAGGTTCAATACAATTCAATTCAAATTACTTTAATGTCCATCAATGAAACACGCACAAATGGAAAACTTTCTCTAGGCACCACAAACCTCCTGACTTACAATAAAAACACACACACATATACACAATCTGGAAAAAATTCAATAAATTACGTATAAAATTCAGATTGGTAATATATTACTGAAAGTTGCAGTTCTTTTATACCAACAATCTTTCCTGCCATGAAAACACACACATATACACAATCTGGAAAAAACTTCAATAAATTAAGTATATAATTCCGAGTTTAAAACTGCCACAGGAGAAGGAATAAAATACTTTTTGTATAAGTTTTTACGCGCAAAGGGTACCTGACGGGAGGATTTTGAATTCTATGCTAAGTGGATGTGTTTGATCCTAATGGATCTGCATCGCTTTTCTCTTCAAAGATTGGTAATATATTACTGAAATTTGCCGTTGTTTTATACCAACAATCTTTCCTGTCAAATTGACAACTTATGTTAATCTCATTTTGTGGTTATTTTGGTTCTACAAATGATTTTTTATGCATTCCTGTCGGTACAGAATATCAACTTAGAAGTCTTACTTTGTGTTTCTATGGACACTGCACTCCCTAACATGTTTCTACAACCCTCTCTCTCTTTTGGTCATGCTTTATTAGAATTCCAGCAAGTATTGGTTGATGACGTATTTTGTTGCATCATTTGATGGCTTTGTTAGATTTTTTAGGATTTAATAGACTACTAAGTATTTGCCCGATCCGTAGGAATATGTCAGCTTAATGTATCAAAGCTATCAGACAAGTAGTTTTTGAGAAACAAATTGTTTTACCGAAACTGTTAAAAATAAAACACGAAATACAAAATTGCAGATTTCATCGAAATTTGAATATTTAAATTTTGATCAACCCTATGAACCTGTATACTAAATATCAAAGCTATAAGACAAATGGTTAAAAACATTCACCAAAGATTGGAAAAATTGCCCCAAAATTACAAAGATGAAAATTTCGCCATAATTTGAATAAACCTGACTGATATCATCCCAAGGAACATGCGTCCCAACTTTAAAAGGAATTATAGAAGCCGTTTCAGAGCAGAAGATTTTTTTAAAACTGGAAACTGAAAATTACCCCCCAAATACAAACATCCAGATTTCACCACAATTTGTATACACCTTATTTAGAATACCTACAGGAACCTGCATACCACGTTTCGACCCAATCTGACCTACGGTCACAGAGTTTAGTAATTTGCAGAATTTTTCCTCATCACCCCATTTGCATATTTTTGACAGTGATATGTTCATTTGAACAAATTAACATCGCACAGCCTGAGTGCACCTGAACACCAAATTTTAAAATGGTAGGTGCTGCGGTTTTGAGTTTTTAATATCGACGGACGGACAGACAGACACAGAGACAGACAGGAAGAAATACATGCAACAGTTGCAACTGAAATGCAAATGAGACTGATTCAACTTATATGATAAGCTGTCTTTGGTATATATATATATATATATATATATATATATATATATATATATATATATATATATATATATATATATATATATATATATAGATAGATATATAGATAGATAGATATATAGATAGATAGATAGATAGATAGATAGATAGATATACATATACCATACATACATACATATATATACATATATACATATACATATATATATATATATATATATATATTATATATATATATATATATATATATAATATATATATATATATATATATATATATATATATATATATATATATATACATATACCAAATGTGAGCTAAAAACTAAGACACATTCGGTTCCTGAACACGAAATCAATCTTTCCTCGAAGGTGAAACAAATATATTAACAACTGTGCCCTCAGGAATTACAGTCAGAATAACATGTCTTAAACAATTATTTTATGACATATACAGTCACTCAACCGAAGAAAGTCATTGTTTGGCTTACATCGGGCATGGAGGTAACAACTTCTTTATTCACTAGGCATTGTTCTCGAATGACGTTAACACTGTTCAAACACCATACCACACGTAGTTCTACACATAAACACTTTAGCTGATTTATATTTTACAGTCCTCGACCACTCTTTATAGACCATTTGCAGAGCTAACACGGTGAGCAAGCATCAGAGAATACAAGAAGTGAGTACAATGTCTTTTAACCCTTTCACCCCCAGTTCCCTGTATACAGGTTCAACTTTACCATAGAAATCAATGGATTTGGGACAAACCATGGTGGTGAAAGGGTTAAACGAGCGTGAAGCGGAAAATAACCAGTTTTCAAATAATACCCGAAGAAGTACTACGCCTTTGTGCACATTATTATTTTAAGCATGCTTTAAAACCAGGGCCTACTTATACGCCCCACAGATAAGCTTTTATAGTTTTAGTGCTTTCTTATCAATCTGATATTAAACTCTCGGCTGCCCAGTTGTATGTATCACCGCTGTTTGAGCTCTCCGTACAGCTTTAATTTATACCACCTCACCCCAACCTTGAACCTCCGCTGTTGTGATCACCGTTCGAAAGCAATACAGACCACACAACTTTAGCCATTTTCTACGCCCGTGAACCAACAGAGACTAATGATAAATCTAAGATATGGCGTGCATTTTTTCAGACTTATCATGGCAGTACGTAAGAAATCTACTTCGTAGCGTACGTATATGATTGATTTTCAAAATTGCTCCTACAAAAAGTGTCGGTGTAAGCTTATACATAGGTATACCTTGCCTGCAATTTCAGTCACTCACAAAACTTGTCCTTAGTTTATATAATTTCGATAGATTACAGTGAATTGATTTGAAGCATTGGCATCGGACGAACTAGACAGATTGTCTAAATCGAGATGTTGCCAACACTCTCAGGTGAATTAATAGCTAAGCGCTAACTTGAATCGATCATAAAAAAATCAACTCTGCAAAAGTTGAAACATTGTCCAGCGGGAGGCTAACTGTCCAGGACGTATGCTGTCAGCTTTATAATGCCTGTCACATTTACAAATTTTTGAACTTTGGAATTTCTGTGTGCCGGTTAAAAATTGCAATACTGTAATTTAATTGCAATTTGTCGAAGAATTATTTTTTGTTGAACTAAGCAACAACAAGTGACTGCGTTCTGAGCAGACTTGATGTGTGTGGATTGGGTTTTGACTACGTCTGACCTCCCGCTAGACAATGTTGCAACTTTTGCAGAGTTGATTTTTATGATCGACTCATGTTACCGCTTAGCTTTTAATTGCACCTGGCAGTGTTGGCAATACCTCGATTTAGACAATATATCTAGTTCGTCTAATGCCAATGCTTCAAAGCAATTCACTGTATGTATAGTCACGCCGAACACAATACTGCACACTGGGAGTCTGTTTTAGCAAAGTGAGCTGAACCTTGGCTTGAGGTGTTCAGCTTACTGCGCTGACTCAAGCAATCACGCTGACGGAGACCAAAACTGTCACTCATCAAATTTGCAACTTCACTGAGATAAAGAAGAAGAATCTTATGCTTTGGTTTGCATTTATATTCTAAATTGCTGACGCAAAATCGCTCTAGATAAATCATTTATTGTTTCATTCTCTAAATTTAATCTTTTCGCACAGGACTTCCCTAGTTCGACATGGACGACTCGGTCATATATTTTATGGATTTAAGTGAGTAGAACAACTAGCCAAGTAACTCTAGAATTGTTTGTCTTCACACTTTTTCATAAATTCTACAATTGTACATCACAACTGTACGAATATATGTATGCATTTAATGTATGCACTGTATGTATGTATGTATGTATGTATGTATGTATGTATGTATGTATGTATGTATGTATGTATGTATGTATGTATGTATGTATGTATGTATGTATGTATGTATGGTGCATTTATTTCGGAGTTATATGACTGATTACAAAACTTCATAAAACATGCAAATGAGCTATTTATTAACTTGACCCTGCTTCTCAGTACAATTAGATATTTATCAGATAAATATCTGTAGCAGGTTTCACCGAATTGGATGCGGTAATTTCAGTGTTATCTACCTAATTACAAAGTTCATTAAATATGTAAATGAACCCTTAAGTAACTTCACACTGCTAAATGCTTTACAACTCAGTCAGATATCTGTCGGATCAGTATCTGCAGCAGATTTCATCAAATTTGGTGCAGTTAGTTCGGAGATATATGACTAATTACAACACTTCATAAAGTATGCAAATGACTATTTATTAACTTGACACCGCTCAATGCTTCTCATTACTATTATAAATCTATCAGATCAACATCTGTAGCACGTTTCATCAAATTTAATGCTGTAATTTTGGAGTAATATCAGTGTAATTACAGAAGTTCATTTAATATGCAAATGAGCAGATAGTTGAGATGACACTTACAGTATCATCACCATATTCTGAGATTGTCATCTGTGAAAAGTTTCCCGAAATTTTGTGCAGTATTTCTTGATATATGTCGACACTGTCATTATTGTCTCCGTAGGGAAACCGTTATATGAAAAAAATGATATGTCATAACTTCATTAATATGCAAGCAACACTTGATTTGAATCTGTTACTTATAGAACACTGTGGCAGGTTACGCCCTGCTCTGTATTTTCGTCGCCAATGGATACAAAATACACGAAGCATTTTTGGTATTGCAAATTTGCGTTATTCTTGTACAACAAACCGTAATAACAAAACCAGTGTGTTTTTGTTGTTGTGATATCGAATGTGAAAACGATGTTAGATAAAACCATTGCAATGCATTGTAGGATGACAGGTAAAAAGTCTGTTGGTGTTCTCATTTTTGTCCATGTATACCTGTACACACCTACATCATACTTAAACAAACACATGCAAATTAGGAACATCAAAAGTTCCCTTCATTTGTTCATCAATGCATACGTACGTACCACAGCGGCAAGAAGACAAGCAAGAGCAGAATTTTCGTGTCGCTTCTGGCTGATCAGATTTCATGACACACTTGTTTCGACTTTCTATCAATTCTTGTTTCGAACAGGTATATCGGAAATCAACAATTTAAGAGACATCGAAATCAAAGCAGAATGCCCAGATTTGTCATGGTGGAGAGAAGGGGGTGTGAAAGTCGAAGCTAAATTTGAACACAAGTAAGTAATTTGTTGTCCTCAGTGTTTCCATGGTTCTGTCACTCGATGTTCTAAAACAGAGCTCACTTCATCAATAATAACACTATGGGACCCCTCAGATAAGGGTATCTGTGCACAGCCATTTTTTCTATTAAGCGTCTTAAAGAAAATTATTTGTACACCTATTGTACCTAGCCTCTTGAAGTGCGATGGATCGACCTTTCATGACAAGATGATTTTCTCCTTCCAAGTTTACATGTCGGCGTAAGGATGTGAAATTGCTTTGGTCTCCATAAAAGACGGATAATATCTTGACGGTTTGGCTTGGAAATCGGAACGAAACTGTATTCCATAAGCTAGTTAAGCGCTTTTCATGGCCTGTAGAACAACATGAGCAGCAAGGCACACAAGACCAAAGGGGTGATTACTGATTGGAAGACCTACTAGAAATGTTACTTATATTTTGATACAGCTATTCGATTAGTTTTTCTCTGAAAGTGAAGAATTCTCCCGATAAGTAGACTTTGTCCTAAACGTGCAACAGTTTAAGTGTTTATAATGATTTAATTCTGGGACATGACTTTGACGTAAAAAGTACGAACGGAGTTACTCCATGTCGGAACCACGTGATCCATGTAAGTGGCAATTGCTGTATGTCTTTTCTGCGGAAGACATCGCTATTATTGAATAAATATGAAAATATGCAAAGAAAGTGAACGTAATCTTTTTCAGAACAATGTAAGCCCACCCTCAAATTTGATAATGAACATACTGGTACACTTTCAAAATGCGCAAATCTCTATCAAAGTGCGCAGAACTACCCTATCAAAAGAAGTCTTCATATCGGGAGAAATTCTCCTGATCAGGGGGTCAATTTGTCTCCTGATCGGGAGACAATCTCCCTATCGTCTAGTGTGTCTTGCTGGTGAAGACAAATCCATTCAAATCCAAGATTGATCACAATAAAACATCTGCACGGGGAAAGCAGGTACAGTGAAATGTTCGTCGTTGAATGATCCAAATATTTCGTAGGCAGTTGAAGTTACTCTTACCTTGAACATTTTTCTGCTACAAAACGATTTGGTCATTTTAAAAGTCCGGATAAGAATTCAGTTTCCAAAGATATCAATGGCAATTACACATGTATATGCCTTCTTAACAAGCAGAATACTTGGTATTTTAGTATACAGTGGGGAGTAGGTTAAAAAAGTAGTCGCTACACAGAATTCTGAATAAATATCCGAAAGTTACAGCCTAATGGACCATTTAACTCAACAGGAACTGTGCTCGGGACTAGATTATTTGACTCGTGGGACACTTAAAGGAGAATTTATACTCAAGGCTTTATGATTTATTCAGCTACCCTCTCCTCTTACTACAACAGTTGTAATTGTATGAAAGAGACAATAGTTTCAACTTTTACCAAGCTGTTGAGCATTTGTTTTCTGAGTGTCAACTAGATACTTTGTTATACTCAGTAACTTTCTTAGTTTAACATTTGAAATTTTCAGTGTTTGAAAAAATACTTATTGTTCCACATAAACATTTTGAAATTGTGTACAGGTTAACAAACACCAGTTGATTACTATCACACTGTAAGTGTACATTGTGTACTGGTATGATGTTTATCGCCATTGTTTATTATGGAATTTTGTGCAGACTAACAGTCACCTAACTATAACTATGCTTGTTGTACCACAGGGAGCTCTTCCTCCTTGTTTTTGAGTGTCTGTGTTTGTTTGGGTGTAAGTGTTTGTGTTTGTTTATTTGTTATTTTTAATAAAATAATAGCGAACAGCTGTTTTGTCTGTATTTGTCAATAAAGAGCAGTTTATTTATTTATTTATTTATTTATTTATTTATTTATTTATTTATGTATATATTATTTATATGTTTGAAAATATGGAGGGAGTGACTTAACCCTAACCCTAACCCTAACGTAAGCCAACCCTAACCCTAACCCTAACCCTAACTTAAGCATAACCCTAACCCTAACCCTAACCCTAACCATAAAAACGCTGAACTCAGCCATTTCCTTTTAACACTAAATTTATTACGAAAAATAAAACTAATCACTAAGTCAGGGGATAAAGTACAAACTGTAAAAGTTTACAGGCTACTTATTTCAGCCGGGACGGCATTAGGCTCCTGAATCAGGCAGTGAGACAGACCGATGCAGTCCTTGGCTTACAGGCTTGAGGTTGCACGAAGTCCACAGAATAAATCCAGTGTTGCTGTGAAGGTCTTGAAAAGTCTTGAAATTAATACTAATAATACTAATACTACTTAAGTTTCCAAAGTCTTATAGTAACACGTCAGAGACACAATCCCAAATGTCTGATAGAAAATCATGCCACCCCAGTATTTATACTTAAATGGTTAAATAAGAGAACATAAGAACAATCTAGAACGTCTATTGATATGCTAATTACTGCTCTAAAAATATCTCCATTTGTGACTAATTGAATTTCTAGAAAGTTATAAACATGACTAATTGACTTCAAGGTCATGAAGGACAGTGACCTTAAGAATGTTCTAGATTAATTAAACTCAGGTCATGAGTGGGGGAAATGACCTACATAACAATGTCACCGGCGCCGCTCAATCTGATTAAAATCAGATGTAGAGTACGGCGACGTCTGTAGTGAGAGGCGACAGCGAGAGAATACCGCGTACGCGTAAGAAGACGTCGCCGTACTCTACATCTGATTTTAATCAGATTGCAGCGCCGCTCAACTGTCGCATTCTCGCGAGCCAGAGCAATAATTTCCGCTCCGATGACCTACGCAAAAATCTCTTGACGGGTAGCGCTGAGCTGTTGCCGTAAAGAGG
The DNA here is from genome assembly GCF_041260155.1 of Ptychodera flava. NCBI lineage: Eukaryota > Metazoa > Hemichordata > Enteropneusta > Ptychoderidae > Ptychodera > Ptychodera flava. Next base: position 5,018,280 of record NC_091944.1, on the reverse strand, counting down.
CGCGTAGTTTACGACGATGAACTGTCGCCACGAGCCACTATGATCTGAGTGAGTGGACGTTTTTCTAATCTCGTGCTGGCTTTGTGTATTAATTGAACGTTTGCGGATAGCGATGCGAATATGTAATTCAGAATGCATGCAAAGCTGCCATCTGTATTTTTAAGGAATGCTGTCAATCTTCGGGCTCTGTCACACCTTGATGATTTTGCCAGTGTATGCCGACGTATCGAAATTCTCTAAAACTCTGGCTAACGCTGAACTAAGATGTATTTCTCAATTTGGTGCATATACATAGCGTATTCATAACGTACTCACAGTTTAAAATACGTTTTGGGTACGTTAGACAATTATCTTGACGCATTTCAACTTATGAGTAACTTACAAGTAACGCATGTCAACGTGTGTCAACGAGCGCATAACCTACCTGCAACTTATGGACCGCGTGTGCGGAACGTAATACTCTGGCATACGTCGAAAAGTTTTGTGCATGCAAAAAAACTTTTCGACGACCTCGCCGTACAACGGCGTACTACGACGTATACCAGCGTGCTTCGGCGTGCTCTTGACTTATACAAAACTTATCCATAAAGTATTCGGCGTATTCGCCAATTTTTCATTCATTGGCATACGCTGGCTAAATCACCAAGGTGTGACAGGGTCTTTACACATGCGATGTTAACCCAGTCAAAGCGTTTCACACAGACAGTAGCATTAATGCTTGACTTGCTGAAAATTTGACTTTATTTAATTTAATAGCCGACTTAAACCAAGTTTGTGTCAATCTGTTTTTCGCCAACAGTTTTTTCGATGTCACAGTGGAGTACAATAAGAAAACGTATGCCTTTGCGGCAAACGGAAAACCACTCTACAAACCCATCGTGAAAAATGAGTGTTCGTATCAGGTAAGGCTTTAATCTTCTTTCTGGCTTTTAATTTCTTGTTTCTTATCTCTTGTGTCTGCTACTGGGGACCAAATGGTATATTTTTCACCCCGGCCTACTCGGCAGAGCCATTTTGAGGATCAAAGATTCGTATGGATATTTCAAACTATGTGTGCATCCGCAACCTTAATCGTACTCTGTAGAGAAAGCAAAATGTTCAATACATAAAACAACACATCCGATTGGTTTGAAACTATTCGGCGTTCACGATCCCAGCAAGAATACATGACTTAACGACAGAGGTAGGAAAAATATCCAGACGTCTGGGGGCTACCGTGCTAAGATCTACACATCTACCATTGCATAAACATGCATTTTGTACAAACATAGGCCTAGGGCAACAACCTAAACCAGAGGATCACAAACTAACCATAGTGGATAGTTCACATGTCCGTCTCCTAGGGGTGGGCTGGAGTAGCGGTGTATTGTTCACGGCAAAATTTCTTGTCGCTACTATTTTATTTCCAAACGTTTGACTCTGATTTGTATTGCCAATAAAGATTTATACTACATGTACGTTGGTCTTATGTTAGGGACTGGTCAGTTTCTTCAGCCTTGGGGGCGATGGATTCATGGTGGGGGTCACCCTGTTTGACTTTGGTGATGGGGTCACCATGTTTTTGAAATGCTAAATGGAGGGGGGTCAGTGTGTTTTTTTAATTATATCACAGGGTCATACTTGCCTGCCTAAAATACACCGTTCCAGTCGCGAATTTCATCATTTAGTTGCATTTTTGGCGCGCCCTTTGGGCGCATAGCTTTAATATATCAGACATATATATCAGAGATATCTGGATGTTCACAAATTGAAAGCCTCTTATGCCAAGCATCATACCAGCCACAAATTGCATCATTCAGTCACAGTTTTCTACGGGGCGCGTAACTTTAATATATCAAACATATATATCAGAGATACATGGATGTTTTGCAAATTGAAAGTCTGTTTTGCAAAGTGTACTAATCATTATGAAATCTACAGTTGACATGAAAAGCATGACAAATTCCTGATTCTTTTCTGTTTTCTATACGAGAAATCGGTTTAAGAAAGCAGCATGCACCAATTCACAACACGTTTTATACAAAGACATATTTTAGAAAGAGCAAAGTGAAAAAAGAAAATTTTAGAAAGCTGGAATTGGGATTGGGTCAGCCACTTTTTGACGTCGGCAAAAAATAATCAACCCCCCGACCGAAGAAACTGAACAGTTCCCTAGCAATGGTTCTGTAAAGATTTCTTTTTCTCCCTCACTGTGTTATGCATTTGTCCTTTGACAATCTTACGCGAAGTGTTATCACTGTAGCCAATATTACTATTATCTGATGCGTTTGATTGTCTTATGCGCAAGTATGTAACCACAGTCCCTCCCTGTGTGGAGTGACTAGGGAATAACAGAGTCCTCTGTTATACTGTAGCCTGAATCATGTATTAGAAAAGACAATTATCGTACTTTGTTCAGGAGAGTTTGTACGTCACAAAAATATCTTACGAAAGGTATGCTGAATTAAAGTCTTAGTAACGGACATGTGCTGCTTGTTGTTGTTCGATAACTTCGAGAATTCACATTCGAGGCAGAAATTTTTTGTATTCTAAGTTTCAAAGTTATGTACTGTAAGTTTCAGAGCCAGGGAATAATTACGCAGAAGCGTTTTCAAATACTATTTTCTTTCCCTTTGCAGGTAGAAGAAGACGCAATAAAAATTTGCCTTCGAAAAGAAGAACCAGTGACGTGGCGTGGCCGCGATGGTTCGGTCAAGATTCGTGCCGAATAACAATGCGTTCAGACTCCCAAGCAACGACCCTACGGATTTCTTAAACAAGTTACACCGATCTGAATTGACAAAAGAGACGGGGAAAAATGGAGATATTACGTCTGACACTTTAATACTTCCAAAACAGTATGACAAACTTTGTACTAGATTTTCTCTATTCACTTATGTTACAGTAGTCAAAGATCTACCTTTGATATCTTTAATTGTTGTGAAGGAAGAGCTTGTGACACAACTTCAAAATATCAGATTAAACCTTTTCCACGGCAGATAACGAAATACACTGATGAACCCAACTGTTGGGCTCTTACAATGTTTAGAATCTTTTCACACGAAACTTGTTCAACATGTAAAAGGCCTATGAGGTTCAGAAGTCGTGTGTTTACCCACCGTGGCTTACCTAACCACCCACTCAAACTCGTGATTGTGAGGGCGCCATTGATTACGACAAAGGAGAATGCCTGCACTGCACCAATAGCATCTGCTTTGCACGTATTCTATTTTCAACATTGACGAGAAATTATGCCGTATCTGTGCGTTGAAAATATTGTATATAGCTAACTAATTATTTTTACTAATAAAGTTAAATGGTTTTGTACACCAGTAGCTGTTACATGTTGCACATTACTTTCAGTACTATCAGACACTGACTGCACTCAAGAAGGAGCCAGACTGAAATTTTGTTCAGTGTCGTGAGGATAGTGGTTTTAGTATAATACTATGCAGGTGCCACCAACCATAGACAGTAGAGAGGGGCCTCTGTCTATGAGCCAACGAAGCTGTTAGCTCAAAAAATGTCCGCCCGCAGTATTTTAGCGAGCGGGCAAATTACAAAAACATACTCAGCGGGAGTAAAGGCAATATTTGCAGTGGGCGGGGAAGAAATTTTGGTTTGCGGGGAGAAAATTTCTGGCAATGGGTACCCGAAAATAGGTAATGGGAGGAGGAAAGCCGTCGATGATAGAACTTCAGGGAAGATTAAGCGCCTAACCGAAATTGGAAAAATATGAAGATCCAATTGTCCAAAATTACTTCCAACCGTGTTTATGGTGAAATGCTCATAGAAATGCAACCAAAGATTATTTTGATTTTATCCAACAATTTCGTCTCAATCATATTGGTGTACTTAGCTCCACCAAAGTTACCGTGTGGGAAAATGAGATTGTCTGAATATAAAATTAGCTGATACAGAACAAAAATACTGGATTTAATATCAACAGTTACAGCTATACTCTTTAATAAATATCTGGTGTAAGTTCTAAGCTGGATGGGTTGGGGTCTTGAAATTTTACCAACCACACAGAAGGATTTGAACTTGTCTGTTTGTGATATTTAAATAGTGAGTAATATTATTTAAATGGACATGTTGCACGTCGATATAGGTTCTCAAAAACATTTCGTTTTCCCGATAACTTAAAGTTATTTTGTTCAAAGGTCGTCTTCGTAGTATTTCTGAGATGGGTAAAAACATTGTGAGTTGGAGAAGTCGGATTGGTTGCTTTTTCAGCCAAAAACTTCAAGGGATTTCTTAAATGATTATAACAGTGGCACGGCAATGAGGAAACCGTACATAAATGATGTGTTAGTTAATTGTCCTATGTTCTCATTATATTCGTATTTTTAATTTCATTCTCTCATTTTGCTTGCATTATTATTTCATTATGCTTGCATTTTTATTTCATTATGTTAACATTTTTATTTTTTCTCGGTTTGATTGCATTTTTATTTCGTTCTTTCCTTTTGTCTGCATTTCTATTTCGTTCTTTCACTTTTGTTTCATTATGTTTACATTTTCATTTCGTTTTCTCATTTTGTTTCCATTTTTTCATTATGTTTCCATTTTTATTTTGTTTTCTTATTTTGTATGCATTTTTATTTCGTTCTTTCATTTTCATTTCAAAAACTTTGACCCCAGTTAACCCGTAATCCATACACAGACATTTCCCCTGATCGGAAAAAACCCGTACAAGTCCCCAAAGGTAACGAGTTTATAGCAACCTGCTTAGCGACACAAACAAAACTCTACTGGTTACACGTATACTCATTCGCTCCTTTCTGACCAGCTGGTAATTTCCAGGATAGTGTAAGTAACTCACATGTCGTATCCATGACTATTTCGCAAAACTTTACTGTTTATGTAGCCTTTATTATTGCAGTTGTCTTTTGTGAGCATGCAGGTCATGTTTCCTGGTTTTTGTCAGATACGTGACCGGCTCACTTTATGGATATTGTAAAATGCCAATACTTGGCTATGCACACACATTTATGTAGCTGTACATTTCTGACGCATTAGACTTTGTCTGCCACCGGGAACGCGTGTGCCGGGTATACAGCCTAGGTGCTTGTGCCATTGACATTGTGGCAGCCAGTTGGAAGATTTCTCTGAATCACAGTCCCTCCACCCACTGTGGGACTGTGGCTTAGCGTTTCTCTGTGACACTCGGCTTCGAGCATACAACTGGGCACAGTGCACTTGGCTACGTTGTCAAAGAAGGCACGACGGACTTTAGACAGTCTATTCAGAGAGGATAGATTAAACGTCTTCTGAACTCAGTGAGCTTTGTCTATTCTGTCAGATTGACTACTGAGGTATTTTGCGTTGCAGGTTAAGCATACTGATAAACGCATTGTACTACCTGCACACTTTACAGACACAGTATGGTTTTATTGCTCCACATGGCACAGAGTTGACTTTGATTAATGAAATTAGCATAAAATTAGGTGCCGTTACGTGCATGCCCTAACGTTGATCCATTCGAAATTTTTAGCATGTTCATTTGTAATATTCTCTGAAATTAAAGCACATGAGTATGTGTGTGTATTTGAATACCATCAAAACGGAACTGACTGATTGCATTTTTTCTTTCGCAAAAGGCTCATTAACCCTTAACCCGTACACCGATAATCACCCCTGATCGAAAAAGCGGACAAGCCCCTTAAGGTAACGAGTATAGGTGGGCGACCTGGTGGGCGACACAGACAACACTCAACTGGTTACATTTATGCTTATTCGCTCCTTTCAGACCATCCGCTAAGTTCCAGGACAGTGTGAGTAACTATAGCCGTATTCATGGTTATTTCGCAAAACTTTACTGTTTGTAGCAATTAACGCAGTTGTCTTTTGTGAGCAGATAATATTTGCTTATTTTTATAAGACAAGTGACTGTCTCATTTCAATTGATAGTTTAATGTAATTACTTGGCTGTGAACACGCATTTATGCAGCTGTACATTTCTGACGCATTAGACTTTAGTTTGTCAGCAACCGAAAAGGCGTTTACCGGATGAAATTCCTTTGTCACTGTTCAGAGCATAGACTATCGACAGTCTAGCCGCTTGTACAAGCTGGAAATTCTTTTAGTCGTGTACACATTCGGTACACCAGAGCGCTATCGCCGTGTATCGAAACACAAGCCGATTTGTCGTGTATGGGCGGTATCCACCTACTCTAACCTAAACCATTTTGGGACGTATTACCATAGCCGGTTAGGGTCGGGGATAGCGGAGGCCCATACACAACTGAATCTTTCAGTCTATTTTGTAGGTGCGATGTACTGTAAACTCAAACTAACTATTTAGAAAGTGACGCGAGAATTTTCACAACAGACAGGTTAAAACACAATCGGCACACATAATCACAGGTGTCCGGAGTTGCCGGTGTACATGCATAGAGAGAATGGGAAGGTTTGACACGATTTTGCCCTCCGGAATCCTGTAGACGATAAAAATCCACGTATATTAACGCATGCAGTCAAAAAACTACCGTCCTTCGATAGATAAATACCTTTGATGTTTAATGTCCAACTCTGAGACGCGTTCATCGTTATTAAGTCCCACTTTTGGCCCCAAACTGCTGGTCAAGTACATTATCAGGGTCTTACGTACGTCAGACATTTTGAGTTGGGCAAATTACCCATAGTTCAGTGTGGATTAATTGGTGTTATATTTGAACTCGTGACCTTTGCTAAAATATTTTCTAAAATACTTACAAGCTAATGATAGTAAAGGATCCACGACTTGGGTTTGTTCAAAACGCAAAGCTGGACGTTGTACATCAGTATCTGTAGCCCGTTTGATGGCGGATTTAAATTTAGCGGTTGTGGGTCACGGGTTCATCTGGAATGCTAATGAGAACCGCGGTGCTGCTGTACGTAACAGCCTGATGACCGGGATAACCAGAGAGTTTCGGGCCGATATTGAGACTAAAGGCTGGTTTGCCCACTTGAAACTTGAGCGTTAAAGGCAAGAGCTATTTCACTATCGGCATAGACCTTTTATTTGACTTTAAACTCCTTATTTGTTTGGATTCACGGTCCGGAGGGCAAAATCGTGTCAAACCTTCCCATTCTCTCTATGCATGTACACCGGCAACTCCGGACACCTGTGATCCTAAGCTTGTTTATATTAGTGGTATATATGTAATATTTGTTCGGTTCTGTCCAACCCAACACCTCTTAAATCTGAAACTTATTGTTGACAGAATGCCATTGGCACCACACACATTCTTTACATCCAACTCCCCCCTCTAATTATCCTTCACTGCCATTGGTCGTAGGTGTTATGGCGAATATTAGAGAGAATTTTATTTCTTCGGGGAAGGAGTAGGTGATAATTTTTTTCTGCTGTCAGTCCTGCATAACATGTTTTGTCGTCTCGAATATTTTAAGTCAATAACAATACCTACATGTTAATGGGCGACGACTGCTACCTACAAATAACTTACAGTGCTCTGTGTAAATAGACATTTACTATCTATGTTTCTGTTATTTTGATAATATCCACGATACTACATAGAGCAACATCCCTTTGACCAGAACCCTTAGGTACTCGAAATCCTTGTAATTGAGACAATGATATATTTCCTCCTCTATAACAGACTGAAATTGACAGCTTGTTTTATTTGTTGCATTCTAGATGATGTCATAAATTACCTACTCGAACTATTTCACCTTTTAGTATGACACTACCATTTAGTCAGCCAAACTTTGCTTCCGCTTTGTCGGTCTAATATTAACGATCGAGTAACGTGTACAAAGATAACGAAGAGTCTATTTTTCTACTTTATACAGAAAGGAAATATTAGACGTCTTGTAATGAACAAGACTTGGTGTTGCTACGCAGATTGAATACTCTTCGTGTAATTTCGAATGGATCAACGTTAGCGCATGCACGCATCAGCGCCTAATTTGATGTTGTTTCATTAATCAAAGTCAACAACTCTGTGCCATTTGGAGCAACAAAATCGTAAAGTATGCAAGCAGTACAGTGCGTTTATCAGTACATGTATGTTTAACCTGCAAAGCAAGACACCTCAGTGCATTTTCCTGTTAATTTTCTACACATTCGTAATCGGCATAAAAATAAAAGATAACTTAAAGATGCACCATTTTTTAGGTTTTGAAATGCCCTGCTTGACATAAAATATCTCTAGTCAAGCTTTGACAACCTTTATCTGATAAATTCGTAGGTGTCAGAAATTTACAGCCACAGTGCGTGCATGTGCACAGGGAAGTATCGCTGCTTTACAATGTATACCTTCGGTGAACTAGTCACTTACCTAATACAAATAACGAAACATGACTTTGTTGTTAAAGCACGGTTACCGTGCTACAATACAACAACTATCATCACCAGATATCTTATTTGTTATAAAGCTTTGGACCCAAAAATAACTGGAGTTTAACGAATCGAAGAATAGAATTAATTTTGATCGTTACAGCTATTGCCTCTCACTGATATCTCAACATATATTGAAGTGTTATGCCGAAACTACATCTGTGAGGAACTTTGGTGTTATTTTTATGACAATCATACATTCCCATGTTAATTGTTATCATTTTTCTACATCACATGAGCAACTTCAAACCAACCATGATAATTGATTACATTAGGGAGCATTTGTTTTTATGGGGAAGGGGTTGGTGTAATTTATGCTACAAATGAAACGCATAAAGCAACTCCCTCCAATTTGAATTCCTAAAAGGTGACCCCCAAACTTTCATATGATTTGATTGATTAACCCTTTGCACCCTAAGGTCCTGGGGTGGAGTTGACATTTGGAAGTACCATGTGGCATGACTTCTGACTTCTGAAATAATCAAAGACTGCCCCCTCCCATTAGGGACTGGACAGAAATTACGGTGGGGACGGTGTTTTTCAAAATGACGTTGCGCGAAAAATGGTGACCCTTCAAAGGTGTTTGCAAACAAAAAGAGTGAACCTCCCCAATTATCTTGCAGAAAATATATTGACCCTCACCTGCGTGTCACATCTATATCAAGAGATCCTCCACCTTGTCTCCTTTTTTGATGACGATGTGAACTTTGCCTTGGATGCGATATTCCACTTAATACCTAGCGATGTAATTCCTCCGTGATGTTTAAGTTCAAGTTCACTCGCGTGCCCCTCGGCACCACTACGTCAGACTCGGTGACGTTGGTTCGTGTTTCCTCAGTAGCGTTTACCCCTTACACATTCACTCCTTCACACACACATACACACACTCTCTCTCTCTCTCTCTCTCTCTCTCTCTCTCTCTCTCTCTCTCTCTCTCTCTCTCTCTCTCTCTCTCTCTCTCTCTCTCTCTCTCTCTCTCTCTCCGCCACTGAGAGTTTCTGCCACAACGATCTAGAAGTGTGGTTTCCAAGAACACAGCCAGTCAAAAGAGGAAGAAACGATAGCAAAACAACAAGAAAGTTACGCTTGCGATACTAGTTTGTATCTTTATTCTTGATGGGTACAATAGATCTTTTCAATCACTCAGAAGCCATACGCCACATCATTCAATCAGCTTTAAATATTCTAATCTCTTATGGCCCCAAATGATGAAACCGAACTCGATGATCCACAATTACTCATCCTAACTTCGTTTTGGATCTCTTGGATGTCATCGAAAATATAAAATAATAATCAATTCCAGTCGCATCAAAAGCTATATACAAGAGGTGACTATCATGACCCAAGGACATTCGTCGAAAAATTAAAACGCCCTTGAATATCCTAAACTTCGACCGATAAATTATATGAACATACCTAATATTCAGCACGCGGCCACCGTGTCAAATGACAAGAGTCAATGCACGCCCATACACATGCATGATAACATTCTTGAAAATAGGATGGTATGTCTACATATTTTCTTATTTCTCAATTCTTGCAGTTGTTCCGAAACAATATAGTGATGAATAGTTCCATCATAACATACGTCTGCATTGGATACCTATGCATGAGTATTTGTGTGTATTGAATACCATCAAAACGGAACTTACTGATTGCAAAAGGCTCATTAACCGTTAACCCGTACACCAATAATCTACCCTGATCGAATAAAACGGACAAGTCCCTAAAGGTAACGAGTATAGGTGGGCGACCTGGTGGGCGACACAGACAAAACTCAGTTGGTTACATTTATACTCATTCGCTCCTTTTAGACCATCCGCTTTGTTCAAGGACAGTGTGAGTAACTAATATGCCGTATTCATGATTATTTCGCAAAACTTTACTGTTTGTAGCAATTAACGCAGTTGTCTTTCGTGAGTAGGTAATATTTCCTTATTTTTATAAGACAAGTGACTGTCTCACTTAATAGATATTGTAATGTTATACTTGGCTGTGAACACGCATTTATGTAGCTGCACATTTCTGACGCATTAAACTTTAGTTTGTCTGCCACCGAAAAGGCGTGTACCGGATGAAATTCCTTTGTCACTGTTCAGAGCATAGACTATCAACAGCCCAGTCGCTTGTGCAAGCTGGAAAATTCTTTCCGTTGCGTACACATTCGGTACACCACAGCGCTATCGCCGTGTATCGAAACACAAGTGGATTTTGTCATGTATGGTCGGGTGTCCACCAACTTTAACCTACACCATTTTGGAACGTATTACCATAGCTGGTTGGGGTCGGAGATGGTCGAGGCCCATACATAACTGAATCTTTCAGTCCATTTTGAAGGTGCGATGTACTGTAAGGGAGCCTTCAGTAATTACAGGGGGTGGGCCGGGGGAATTTCGCGCACACCTGTACCGTAAAATGTGACCCTCCCCCCTATCCTCCTGTCTAAAATGTGACCCCCCTTGTCCGACATTCTAAAACTTGACCCTCCCCCAAACCACTGCGGTATTCTCCCCAGGAATAACTGAAACAGTATCAGCTAATTTACATAACAATTGGTTCAATTGTTATGTTAAGGACAAATTACAGAGGGGAGGGCTGGTGTTTTTGGAGGGACAGTCGCAATTTATCACGCAAGAATTTTTGAAGAGATATGGTATTTCATACATTTGAGGGAGGGTCACCATATTTTGTGCAACTATAAGAAGGCAAGATGTGGCTGATTTAGTGCTTCATCCAAAAATATCAAATCATAATACATGGAGTCTATCAGGCAAATTATTGACAATTTTCCCCTACAAAACATGCTATATCTGTATATTATATATGTTTGATAATGTATTTAAATGTACTTTGCTTGAATTGGGAAGTAAAATGTGCATTTGTGTACAAGAAATTGATTTCTGAATTTCATCTAAAAAGTTGGTTCACTATCCATGGTGTCTATGATGAAACTATGAATAGTTTTTTCCAACACAAAAACTCTACATAGCATGAGCAATTATGAACTAACAACGAAAACTGACTATATTAGGGAGAATTCGTTTTTTTGGGGAGGGGGTCGGTGGAATTTTTGCTACAAATGAAACGCAAAAAGATACCCCCTCCAATTTGAATTCCTAAAAGGTGACCCCCAAACTTTTAATATGATTTGATTGGTTAACCCTATGCACCCTAAGGCCCAGGGATGGAGTTGACGTTCGTAAGTACCATGTGGCATGACTTCTCACTTCTGAAATAATCAAAGACTGCCCCCTCCATTAGGGACTGGACATAAATTACAGGGGGCGGTGTTTTTCAAAATGACGTTGCGCGAAAAATAGTGTCTCTTCAAAGGTGTTTGCAAGAATAAAGAGTGAACCTCCCAACTTTTTTTGCAGAAAAAGTATTGACCCTCCCCTGCGTGTCACAGTTCATATCAATAATATCTTAATGGACATATAATTTCTCATTTGACCTTCAAACTTTCAAAGAATACTTTTTAACCTTTACAAATAATCTCTTGGGTGAAATTCCGATATAATCATACTTTTGTTCACGTCTGCTCTTTCAAACACCATATTCTCATCACGGACATTTATATCAATTGTCAAACATCTATAAAAGCATAAACTTAGATTTGGCTAGTTTTGTGTTGGTAAAAAATATTCATAGTTACCTCATAGAGTACAATTTAAAGTGAATCTACATTTCGATGATATTCCAAAATCAAATTTCTTGCAAGTTGCACTCACATGCAATTGTATCTACCCAAGTCTAATAAAGTACATTCATATCAATAATCAAGCGTCTTTACATACACAGATTTAGCTCAAGTAGCTTTTTTGGAAGAAAATATTGTAACGTTCATATTATCCTCATAGATTACTGAATCAACATTTCAGTGATTTCCCAAAATAAAATTTAGGAGCGTCTATGTCTCAATATCTCATCTTATACCGATAAACAGTCACTGGCACACCATTGACCTCCGAATAGTGAATGAATAATTGACAGAAAATAGATTAGCTTGCCATCCATTAGTCGAAGTGGCTCACAAGAACCGTGTAAAGCGAAAGATGCAGGTTACCTAAATGAACTTGACAGTCAAAGTGACTCATCAGAACAACTGATTAAAAGAGCACTTGTCCCATTGGACTTCTCATTTATGTTTGTTAATCCTGGTTGTTTAAATGTATGAAATAACGAAAACCATTCATCTTTTCAAACACTCCATATAGCACCATATTTAAAATATTAGAGCTATTTTTCGCGGTATTCAAAGTGTTATAAAAGTTATATCGTTAACATGGAATGACACTTACTTCTCTTGGTCAACTTAAAAAAATTATTTTTTGTGAGCAAAAATGCTCTTTTCTGCTTGTTATCATATTTTCAGACAGAAGAAAGCCATGTTCGTATTCTGTTTTTGTATACTTTTGGTTAATTATGTTGTTGTTGTTGTTGTTTTTGCCATAATACCATACAAACCTTGTAAAATTTGACTCCCCTCAATCATTAATTGTAAAATTCGACTCCCCCCATAAAAATCGGATTTGTAAAAGTCAACCCTCTGATTTCCACCGACCCCCTGTGAAAAACGGATGCTCTCTTAGCTGCAATTACTCATTTATTCCTTTTACATTTCAGAGGGGGACACATTGGCAAGTTACCACGTGGCACGAATAATATCGATGCAGCATAACGCAGCAGTCCACCAAACCTTTATGTTCAGAATATTTGACACTTGGAGAGATACAACAGTGACAGTTGTCAAAATATGGGAAAGGTAACCTTTTCTATTTAAAGTGATTATATTTACCGTTGAGGTAATGGCGTGATCACGATGGTGAAAATGATAGTGAAAATGATAATGGTTAAGGTTATGGTAAATTGTTGAACTACTTTATTGCCATCGCATCAGATATTAGGATTTTCAATTTGCAATCGCACATACACAATCAAATAAAACCAGGCTAGGCTTTGGGACAATGATTTAAAAGTAACTAGTCGCAAGGTTAGGAGAAACGGGATAACACTCCATGATTTCAAAGCATTGTTCACCCAAACCTGGACAAGGTTTCAAAGTTTTGGATATGTTCTCATCGGATATTTTCTGATGCATATTTCAAATACATTCAGCATTTCCTCGAAATCTCGCAGTCAACAACTCACTGCGCTATTATCAACTTTGCACCGTACAAAACCAAAGGTCGCCTGCGAATGCTCATAATTGCAGCCCCTGTTTAATGAAACTATGCCGTCTTCAACCGTGAGCGATCATGAAACTATGAAGTGAATGATCGGCCATAACATTGATTTGTATATATTATAGGCTAACATTCCAAAAGTGCCGATTTCAATTCTGTTGATATCCCCACAACTAATTTACATCCCAGGGTTTTCGACTGCAGCTGCCTGTAGTAGAAATAGAATGATTCCTCCTTGGTACTGACCCATGATGTATATTACTACTGGGAAAATTCAGGTGAATGTTAACGGTGACCAACATAAGATGAACACAATATGATAAAGCAGAGAAGGAGAAAATGACCCAATGCCTATATCCCATTTTAACCTTGAAATAGCTCAGAATGACACCATTGTGTTCAGACCTATATCTGAAGATCGAAATGTAGAATTGCTCAATTTTAAACCCCTCCTTTAACTGATGGTTTTAAAGAATTAACTATGATTTAGATGTCTACAAATTCTCAGCAAATCGCGCTAACTGAAGGGAGAAGTAAAGTATCTGTAGCGACCAACAGACAGGAGGTTGCAGTTTGTTGCCTGGTTTTGTGTGGGTTAGTTGTTGGTGGCGCTGTACCTGAAATAGGTGAGTATGTATGCGACGATAAATATACCCGCACGTGCGACTGCCATTGCACATGCATGAAGTAGTGTGTTGGCTCTACTGCCAAGGCTGACTTCTCATTTTATAGTATATCATATAAATGTCCATGGATATACTTTTCGATAGGATGACTTCATATTATGGAAACAAGCGCAGCAATTTCCCTTTCAAATGATCTGAAATGACGATAAAAAATCACGGTTAGAACACCATGTATAAAGTCATTATTCCTGTGCGTTAAAAAATATAAAAATCTCGATTAAAATATCGATTTGTCTTCAGTACAGTTTTGTAACACACCTAGTCCAAACTCTCTATCTCCAATTCCTGAATTTACTGTCACATAGCACGCACATATGTTGGCGCTTAAGCTTACTCTTCACATAACCAGATAGTAATTCGGAAAAAATGTGGACTGAGTAAACTTTGATAGTGCCAACAACGCATGCACATATGAATGCGAAAGAAAGGTGGCCTTGTCGTCTGCGACCATGACGAGTGATAGCAGAGGAACTTCTGGATTTTTCAGTGAGAATTTGGAGCTTGTTGTGTTACAAAACGCAAATTCAGGTGACAGCGTACTTTTGTCTGAACTCGGACCTGACAGTCACCCAAACAGTCTGTCTCGGCCCACAGAAACCCAACCTCATGGCCAGTCCATACGTATATACTGAAAAATTATTAATGGCCACATTTTGACAAGAACACTACCATTACCTTCAGTGAATGCAATGTCACAATCTAAGCGAACCAGTACTCCGACAGGGCAATTACCACTGATGCCGCCGAACTCCCCACCTATGGTGACTTTAACACAATGTTAGAACAAAGAAGACCGTCCAGTAGGAAGAGATATGATTTTCTTGTACCAAACGTTCAAAATAATGAGAAACATCTGTTAGGTGTTACATAACATTATTTTGCAAAACATTGCGGACTAAAACTTTGTGACCAGCATCTCAATGTAATGTTATACGCCCTTGTTACTTATTACTCATGGAAATGACCATTGCTATAGTATGTTAACGTTTTTTTTATTACTTGTATATACTTTTAGTTGTGAAGTTTTTTTCATTGTACTTGCATATTTTACATTTTAAAATAGTAGTGTAATTTTATAGCATCTTTTATCACTTTTTATCACAGTGGATATAAACGCTTTATAAATAAGGCATGATTATTGTACTTGGGCCTCAGCCCAAGTACATTTGTTTTCATTCCGTGGGAAAAAACTCTGTAAGGTATAACCATTCCTGGCTGAGACCAGGGAGGGCAAAATGTCTTGGCTTCATCTTTCTTGGCATAATAAATGGCGTAATGATGTTAACTGAATGGAAGTGCTGCTCTCAGCCAGTCTTGAATAAGTGAGATGTGAATATTAATGCTTCTCTATCTGAGTTTTTGCCACAAAATCTTCTGAATATAATCAAAATGTGCATCGAAATGCAACAATTAATGCACCCTCCGTTTCCTAGGCGATGGCACGACCCTTGCTACACCTACTGGACGAGCCAAAGTGGGGGTAATTTCAGTTTGGTCGAACAAGAGGGCTCGAGACCAGAATTTAACATTTAAACTTGAAACATGTTTAATCGCTGACAAGATGTGGACTAGTGTTAATCGAAGTAAAATTGTGAAAAGGAAAGGTTTTATATCCCGGACACAATGAAAAACATTACGACTGAAAACTGTACCCCCAGTTGAGAATAGTAATGCCCACAGCGATGGAGAACACTTATCCTTGAGCTGAGAAACCAGACCATCATTTCGAAATAGAGCTGCAGATTCGAGAAGCTCGTTCAAAATAGCTAGGTACACCCCATAAAGGGGTGGTTTCGAGTTTTGAGGGCAAATTTCGCCTCCTTCATATAGAATTCGTACGTTTGTTTTTCCAGGAGAACACACCATTTGACACAAAATTTGCATGTAAAGGGGTCGCCAGTAAGCACGTGGTCAAATCTGGCATAAGAAACAATATGAAATGTTGGGTAAAGCCAGTCCAAAATAAACTGATTTGAACTTTTGTGTTTTGTAATTTATACCACTGCAGTAACATTACCTTTTTTGACAACATCACACAATGTAATACGTTTTGAAACTGAATACTCCGACGTATTCTGTGTCTCCTTTGCTAAAAAATACGGTATGCCGATTACCATGTAAGGAGATGGTGACGTCAAGACAGATTTGTAGTGTGTTTGGTCCTGGATGGTGCACGAAGTTTTGTCAAGGTAGCTTGTGTATTTATTTCCTAAATGGGAGAGATTAGGGTCGATCTAAACGAAGGCCGAAGAATGTTATGATCCTCTAAGCGAGCTGAACTCTAACGCGAATGGTTGGATAATTTGGAGGATGTCTAGAATGATCTCGTCTCATTAAGATTATTTGGCGGTCAGTATTGAATTTCAACTGCGTCACAAGTTTGCGAAATGAGTATTCCGTCGAACGGTCAACGAACGATATTTTAGAAATCTGGAGACATGGCACATCGCATTTTATTTTAATATTTTATATTTACAAAAGATGTGAGAAGCAATGATTTTGTCGAAAATTCTGAAAAAAATATAGGAAGATTTGATCGCGAACACATTTTCACTTGGGGTCAACTAGCTCTGCGTACGATGCTGTGTGTTCCGCTACAGCTAATCGCCCCGCTCACCACAGCCCTGCAAAGACCCGTACGCGTACGTAGGGTCGGTGACTTCAGATCCATTTTGGGACTTGACGTAAAAAGCCAAATTACTGCCGAAATTCAGCGTTCTTGGGCCCAAGTCGTATCCCAGCCTACCTCAGCTACTCGATCGCTTCCAAAAATGACAGTCTTTTATTCACTTCTCGTAAATAACCGTCGATGTCGGCAACTCTCTCGCTAGCCCTGCGTACGATGCGTGTGTTAGCTGTAGCACATAGCATCGTACGCAGGGCTAGGGGTCAACATGGGGTCGCAGCCATGTTGCCTCAAAACTTATTTCTGTCTGCACTCAAAACTCAAAAATGTCGGATATGAACCTGAAAAATCGATGCAATTTTGTCAAACTTCGGCAAAATTTCAGCATATAGACAAAATTTCATCTAGGTAAGGTAAATTTACTGAAATTTGATCGACAAATAATCCTGAGCTTGAACGTGACAGCTCGCCTTCTCCGGGAAGTCAAGCATCCAGGCACAGTTGCCCATATGGCCAGGTTTATGAGATTGTTTTCAAGCGACGGCGGCAGACCGTACGGGGCTCTGGATATGAACCTACTGCCGGTGTAGCTGTAATAACTGTTGCGTTGTTTTTAGTGCCCACGGACGAAGTCCTGGGGGAGTTATAGGTTTGGTCATGTCAGTCCGTCCGTTCACGCAGATATCTCAGACATACCCTGGTCAATTTCTTTCAAACTTTGCACAAGAATAGTACCCAACCCCATACAGATGCACGTCGATTTGTTTCACAATGCGATCGAATTTGGCCGTGTTAGAGGACTTTTTAGTTTACACCTCCATAGACTCCCATGTATAAGGCAGTTCTCCGTAGACTTTCATGTATAAGGCCAAGAAAAATAAAAATTTAGTTTCTCATCGTATTCATATTGCCTAAAGGATGCAGTGACACAGTTTTTTGTCCCCACGGATAAAGCCCAGGGGGGATATAGATTGGGTCATATCCGTCCGTGAGTCCATCAGTGAGTCCATCGGTTCACGCAGATATCTCAGACATTTGACAAAATATCATGTGACCTTGGTGACCTTTGACCTCAAATATACATTATTGTCCATAACTCAGTAACCACAAGTGCTAAACCTTTCATATTTGGTATGATGGACACCTTATGACGCCACATATTGTACCTCATTAATTATGTGCATATCTAATTTTGAGCGAGCCAATAGAGCTAGAGGTCTGATTTTTGGTATATAGGGATAGTTAACAATATAATTTGTTTGACAAAACGTCACGTGACCTCAATGACCTTTGACATCAAATATACATATTTGTCCAAAACTCAGTAACCACAAAGTGCTACACCCTTCATATTTGGTATGATAGGACACCTTATGACACCATATATTGTACCTCATTAATTATGCGCATATCTTATTTTGAGCGAGCTAATAGAGCTAGAGGTCTGATTTTTGGTATATAGGAATAACTTAGCAATACAATTATTATGACAAAATGTGACGTGACCTCAATGACCTTGACCTCAATGACCTTTGACCTCAAGTATATATATTTGTCCACAACTCAGTAACCACAAGTGCTACATCCTTCATATTTGGTATGATAAGACACCTAACGACACCACATATTGTACCTCATTAATTATGCGCATATCTTATTTTGAGCGAGCCAATAGAGCTAGAGGTCTGATTTTTGGTATATAGGAATAACTTAGCAATACAATTATTTTGACAAAATGTCACGTGACCTCAATGACCTTTGACCTCAAATATATATATTTGTCCACAACTCAGTAACCACAAGTGCTACACCCTTCATATTTGGTATGATGGGACACCTTATGACACCACATATTGTACCTCATTAATTATTTGCATATCTAATTCTGAGCAAGCCAATAGAGCTGGATGTCCGATTTTTGGTATATAGGGATAACTATAGGGTAGAAATCTAAATATGCGCATCTAAATATTAGACATCTACCATCGAGAACAAAAGAAATTTGCTGTAATTTGAATATTTAAGGAGTTTAAGCAATTTCACTATAAATAAAGAACCCCTGCCTCAAACTCCACAAAAGTTGCTAGACATATTTTGCCGTTGTCATGCCATTGCTTCGTTTAATAACCAGTTAATCAAATGCCTAATTGACAGGAGGAAATTCAAGACCATATTTGAATAGTAGTATATATTGTCCTCAAAATTACTCTATCTCGGCCCAAGTACTCATTGCCTTCAGCAATACTGCCTTGTTATTATTATTATTATTATTATTATTATTATTATTATTATTATTATTATTATTATTATTATTATTATTATTATTATTATTAAAAGTGTGCATCACAAACCAAATAGTTCAAATAAATCATCTCTCTCTCTCTCTCTTCTCTCTCTCTCTCTCTCTCTCTCTCTCTCTCTCTCGCTTCTCCTCTCTCTCTCTCTCTCTCTCTCTCTCTCTCTCTCTCTCTCTCTCTCTCTCATAATCAATTCCAGATGAAATGTCAGCTTATGGAGGTCGCAATGCTAGGCAGTCAGATGGAAGGACAGATTTCAACATTAACATTGTTGGCGGTAAAGATGCAGATGTTGGCGAGTGGCCGTGGCAGGTGAATAATATCATTTAGGGTAGATATTAGGTCGAAAATAACAAACAAAAATTGATTTTAATAAAATCTGGGGTCGACGACTATTCCGTTTCAATCACGTTGCAGTGTTCGTAGTGAAAGTTGCATCATCAGATGTTTCAGACACACAAGTTCATAAAAGATTGACTATTTGGTCTTGAGATAGCTGCAGAGGTGCTTTTTGTTCAAAACGTCTATGTGTAAAGTCTGTGCCTACGTGTCGGTGCTTGGAAGAAATGAATAATCGGTAATATCATTTTAAGCTTTGACTCTCATTACAATTATATGACTGATTCATTGGGATAATTTTGTTGCGTCATTTACCTAAAAGTAACTATTTTATTGATGTAAATTAGCAGCTAGAGTTTCTGACTAACACTGTTGGGTAAACATCAAATAAATATCAACGGAAGGTCAAAAATTATTACATTCGAACTAAAGAAAGTTTTCAAGCCAAAAAAAGATTACACTCGAATTAGTAAAATGATAAAAAAGACATGGGATGATGTTTTCACTTCATTACAAATTTGAATTAACAACACTTTTTTGTCATTTGGCTATGTCCTTCTCAATCCAAATTCTCACATCAGTGGATGCGTGAAGTGCTCACTAACACATTGTCAATTAGTTTTTCCTATTGAAATTTGTGTCAACCAAAGTCCCTCAACCACTGTGTCAACTAAGTACGTTTCCTATTACATAAATCTGATAATTGTGCCTTTCGTAATGAAAGGGTTCTGATACTGACAACGCTTTTTTTCCTTGGGACCAGATAGTGTTTTATTCAGTTGATAAGGGCGATTTCTGTTGAGGTTCACTTATCTCCGAAGATTGGATTCTCACAGCGGCACACTATTTTGGCCAGAAAGGTATGTGACGATAATGGTGAACATCATCATATACTACAGTTATTTCAAACGGCGCTTCATTGAATTCTTATGTCTTCTGAAGAAAGAGGAAGGGGAGTTTTAAGTACAAATCCACCCCTGGAAAGAAATCTTTGTTTGAGTTTCATATGGTGTGGGGGACAAGTCTTTGTCTCCAGGAAAGTCTTTGTATGTCTACTTTGAAGTCTCTCGTTTCTCGTTCATCCGTTCCTCGCAGCTCATCGTACTCTGGTTACCTTGCCTGCGTTGGTGTGCACAACCTGAGCCAAATCGATCCTATGAGTGACTGCATTCAGTTTGCCGATCGCCCTATCCTACACAAGCTCTATGACGCTGACACGTTAGATTTCGACATTGCATTGGTCCAACTAGCAAGTTCCGCCGACTTGAACAACTCTAATATAGATGTTGTTCCGTTACCTTGCGAAGGTGACATGTTCCAAAACGGAGACATGTGTTACATCACTGGATGGGGTAAACTAGTAGGTCGGTATGCATGCATGCAGCATGAAAAACTTTAGCAATATCTGGACATTTCGAGAAAGCGACATCCTTTAATGAAGTGCTTGCTCAGTAATCTTTTGCTAATGTTAACATGCTTTGATCGCAGAAGAGTAATGTAACACATTTCAAGAACAACTCTGTTAGATAATTTTGTTCAACTGTTATAGTCCGTGGGCTGGAGGGCCCACCGTGCATGCAACCCCCCCCCACACACACACACACACACACACACATCTCTACCACATGGGTATCTTTTTGTTCTTTACGACCTGCTGAACAAGAAAAGAGATGTTAACATTGGATATTTTGGGATGCACTACCTATCTGGGCTGGTTTTTTATTTGCATGTACCGTGAAAAATGGCGAAAAATGGGTAGGGGTAGGGGGTACTATATCCTCCCTACATTGAGTAATCTACCATGAAATAACACAACCTCTACATTTTTGGAAAGCTCAGATACTGCTCTTTATGAAAAAATACCAAGTTTAGCAAAATAAATTTGTGTACTTTGAATAAGATGACTTTAAAATGAATTTTTTTGCCAAATTTGAAATTTTATACCCAAAATACCATGTAACAATTGTGATTTACTTTTTATGAAGCAACATTTTGACAGCTTTTTGTGTTTACATTATTTATTTCTACATATTAAACATGAAATAAGTGTTAGCATTGGATATTTTACAATACACTACTTCTCTGGAGTCGGAATTGCGTGTATCTGTATGGGGTGTGCAAAGCTGGGGGTAAGGGTACAACTTTCCTTCCCTGACGAAGTAAACTGGCTTGAAATGCCATATACCTTATAGTTTTAGAAAGCTTAGATACAGGTCTTTCTAAAATGCATAAGTTTTTAGCAAAAAAATATGACGTCAGAGAATTCGATGACTTTAAATCGATTTTTTTCAGTAATTCAGTAATTTTAACCGGAAGAAAATATGATAAATACGGTTTCCTTCCAATGAAGCAAATCAAATAAAACACGCCCATGTAATCCTATTGTCATTTTCTCCTCATAGTAATATAAGCTGTTGATGACTGTCTTTTTTTATTAATGGATATTAAATATCTTCTATAAAATAATTTTGATAAGACGTATTTGGAAAATTTTCGATGCCTCCTTGTATTGCTGATACTGCAGCCATAACTAACAATCTATTAGGCCATTGGCCCGAAGGGTCATCCATGGTCCTATTTCATGAAAACTATAGAAGATTTTGCATATTGCAATATAGTATTTCAAAGAACAATATTTTTCATTTCTAATGATATCCCACAAGTCAGGCCATGTTATAGAGTAAGCTCAGTAGATGACTTACAAGAAGACAAATTTGACAAAATGCATGTGGCCGCAAAATCGTGATTTTCAGGTACACTTCAAAACATGACCGTAACAGCTATTGAGTCCCTATATTTTTTCTGTTAAAATCCCATTTCGTATTCTAGGGATCCCAAGGCTTCTGTAAAATACAGGTTTGTTATCCTGTGGGGGAGCACATAGATGCCCCCTCGGGCCAATGGCCTAATAGATTGTTAGTAATGGCTGCTGTATCAGCAATACAAGGAGGCATCGAAAATTTTCCAAATACGTCTTATCAAAATTATTTTATAGAAGAATATTTAAAAATTATATTTATAAAAATAGACAGTCATCAACAGTTTATATTACTATGAGGAGAAAATGACAATAGGACTACATGGGCGTGTTTTAAATTCTTCTTTTTATGGCTGTGCATTATAGTCCATTGCATACGAATAAAATGCTCATTCACGATGAACCAGTATAGCAAATCTGGTAAGTTTAGTGACCAGAGACAATACTGCATGTAAGACACCCATTTTTGACATTTATTTTCTTCTTCAGCACATTACAATAAGTAAATAGCATCCATAAATCCATTTGATTTGCTACATTGGAAGGAAACCATATTTATCATATTTTCTTCCAGTTAAAATTACTGAATTACCAGAAAAAATCGATTTAAAGTCATCCAATTCTATGACGTCATATTTGTTTGCTAAAAACTTATTTTAGAAAGACCAGTATCTAAGCTTTCTAAAACTATAAGGTATATGGCATTTCAAGCCAGTTTACTTCATCAGGGAAGGATGTTGTAACCCTACCCCCAGCTTTTGCACACCCCATACAGATACACTCACATGAGAGAAAATGCCGAGAGAGTTTGACCGGTTGACCTCGCTGTTAATTTTATGCAGGAAATTACAATAACAATGCTTGGTCGAATGACGCAGTGCCTTGAGGGTGGGATCACCAGTGGTATATGGGGAGGAGTACCTTCCCGATGGTGATAAGTGGTGCAGATTACCGTCGCCTAGGTGACTGGCGTATACGCGTGCCAAAAGACACCTATGGTTGATTTCCTGTTGACCAGTCGGATGGCAGAGTTGCAAATACCTGGACTGAACCATTTGGTTTTTGTGGGTGTCGGTGGTACTTTGACAATATAAGTAAAATGCACATATATTGAGTTTATTGTCTTGTTTATGAGCGGCCAGTATTTCCAACAGCATAAATTATGTGCATTTGCCCTTGAAGGAATAAATAATTTTCGAATAAAACATCGCGAATGTAACTACATTCCTTAAGCTCGACGTACACTTAAGTGCCCCAAAGAACCATGAAATCGCCCGACTTTCGATTGAAGAGATGAGTTTTGCCAAACCGCGTATACAGAAAAAGTGGCAGATGACTTTATTTTTAGAATCATAGACAGTATAGCGAGATGTAAAAAATGTGAAACAGGCTCCCCACCTAACTATCCTAAATGTTTTTGTGTCGAGTTTGTGTTTGATTCGTTTCGAAAATGTGTTCCTACATTCTTATCCGATTGTTTGTGTTAATGAAATGTTTGTTTCGCTTTGGATATTTGTAGAGAAGTTTGGATTAGTGTGTACGGTAATGTTTTGTTTGTGTGGGGAAAGCTTATGGCGAGACGCAGCCGGACCTATGTTGTTACAAAAGTTGATAGAGTCGCCCTTTGACGCTTGCGTTTCGAAACCCGAGTGTGGTTTCTCATCAGTCGCAGTGTAGATTCTTTCCTTAGTTTGTGTTTGTGAAAATTTATTTTAATGCATTTTAGTGGTCTTGCTTTCCGATTAGCGAGGCAAGTATATTAATTTTGGTCACGCTGTGAGTCCGTTTGGTGGTTCGGTTGTTTGTTCTATATTTTTTTACTTCGGTAAATTTTGTTTTGACTGGTGTGTCTTTTAGATTTTTGCGGAGGTTTGTGAATTTTTAGGCAATAAGTACCACTGCGGGGTACGGATTTTATGTTTATTGGATCAAGATACTTACAAGTATCCTGGTTGATGTGCTTGTTCTCGTACATTTTAATTAATAGTTCATTTACTTTGTTTACTGTTTGTTCTGGTTTGTGTGTATAATACTGAGTGTTACGTAATTGCCTTTCGCATTCGAGTACGTAATCGTTTGTGTTGACAATAACGAAAAAACCGACCCTTGTCGAAGGGTTATTTTCCCAAATTTGTCCAATGTTTGCAAGCTGGTTTATCGCGATTCTTTTGGCACGCGACATGTTTTGTTTCTCTGTTTGAAAGGGTATCTCTAGAAGTGCGAGTTTAGCAGCTTCAGATAGCTTTCAAGTTTTTTGTTTTTTTGTTGTTCGTGGAGTCCAATTTGACTTTTCTTTGAATTGGTGTTGTTGCGATTGTTTGTGTCTCACGATGTAGCGTAGTCACATTATACGACTTTATTTGTTGAAATCCTTAGGTGGTTTTATTCTGTTTGGTTTGTTGGTGTCCGAATGAATTTTAAGGCTTTTGCCTAGTACTATTTTCGGAGTTTCATAGTTTGAGCGATGATAGGTTGTTGTTGAATTTCATGTTGTTGTCGGCTTTTCTTTGGAAATAGCTGATTTATTTCCACGGCCATGTTTTCTGTTACGTTACTGTGATCTGTTACGTTACTGTGATTGTTTATTTTGTATTTAATGTTGTGTTTCAGTTGTTTGTATGTGTACGATTTTTGTTATTTCTTTTAAGTGTTTGTGTGTTCTATGTCATCTTATCGTATTTTTTGGTAGTTCCCTTTTTGGAGTATTTGGTGGCCCTGAAAAGGGCCGCTTGGTATGGTTTTTGTTAGGGCTTGGCGCGTTTGTTTTGGCGATAAGCCTAGCTTTTTATGCTTCTTTTCGCCGATTCGATGTGCTTGGTGAGTAGGTGTTTGCCGCCTTCTTGTCACTGTGTGTGCTTACATGGACAGTCTGCATAGCCCTTGAATGTGGTCTCGATTTTGATCAAACTTACAATTTAGGAGTATATATCAAAACTGATAAATGATTTATGTGATTACTGTAGCTATAGATAGGCTACATTCAGGACGGGCAGCGACGGGCAGTAATTAGTAGGCAAAACAGGTGGTTTTCACCGTGGGCAGAACTCGGTGCAATGATACTGAACATTAATAGTAAGCCTGTCACCTTGAAGGTAATGCTGTAGGTGAAACAAGGACACACGATGGTACAAACAACACCACAAGTGAAACGTACACACAGAAATACACGCGTTCCTACGTTGTGCCCACCCGAGCCACGCGATTAAAATATGACTGATACTGCTGGATAGTGTTAATTGGGTCGGTAAACAGTCAATTAATAGTTTAATTGACTACCTGGGTGATTGGCAGGTCGTGTCCAACGACGCATATGCAAAGCAGGCCAAAAGACAAAAGCCCCCAAAGTTATTGACAGCTGGCCAGGGGTCACCATGAATACGTAATGAAGCTTCACTACGCAGAAATTGCGTAGTCAAGCCCTTCTTAACCGGTCAAACTCTCTCGGCATTTTCCGGCATGCACAATTCAAATTGACTCCAGAATATCCAATGTTAACACTTATTTTCTTGTTTAATATGTAGAAATAAATAATGTAAACACAAAATGCTGTCAAAATTTTGCTTCATAAAAAGCAAATCACAATTGTTACATGGTATTTTAGGTAAAAAATTTCAAAATTGGCAAAAAAATTCATTTTAAAGTCATCTTTTTCAAAGTACACAAATTTATTATGCTAAACTTGGTATTTGTCATAAAAAGCAGTATATGAGCTTTCCAAAAATGTAGGGTTTGTGTTATTTCATGGTAGTTTACTCAATGTAGAGGGGATATAGTACCCCCTACCCCTACCCATTTTTCGCCATTTTTCACGGTACATGCAAATCAAAAAACGGCCCAGATAGGTAGTGCATCCCAAAATATCCAATGTTAATATCTCTTTTATCGTTTAGCAGGTCCTAACGAACAAAAATATACCCATGTAGTAGAGATGTGGGGGTGCACGGTGGGCCCCTCCAGCCCACGGACTATTACAATTTGCTTTACAGTAAACAATAATAGCTACTAAATTTATTTCAACAGAAAATTCGTCCGAGCCTGCCGAAATTTTACAAGAAGCAAGCGTTCCTCTTATTGACACAAATGAGTGTAAACCTTACTACTCTCCTGGCGAAATCACTTCCAACATGATATGTGCCGGATATGACGAGGGCGGTGTCGATGCCTGTAAGGTAAAACTCAGTAATAACATCTTAATATGTCACAACGTCAAAGTGTCGTGGATTATTTACCAGTGAACATCCGAGTCGACTTTATGAAAGCCGGAAAAATATACAATAATTGAATGGTTGCATTCGATAACAAGGGCAAGGTCAGAGGAGAATACACTCGTTAAGAATTAGGGAGATTCCAATAATTACTGAAGATTTTAATAAATTACAGTTAATCGTTATATACAAGCATTTTTCTTTCAAGATATTGGGTTTGTAAACATTCAATGAGAAAAAATTTGAAATATCTTACATAACCCAAAGTGCTGTTATAATAACAGGCCTGTTTAAATATATTTATAGACGACAACATCAGAAGTGCATCAATGAGTGTCTTCGAATGGTTGATCTCTGAGAAAATTCAAAGGCATTTGTCTATGTTCGTACAAGTTAACTCAGAAATGTGAATATCTTGTTTTTAAACAGGGGTACTTACAAAACAGTAATTGGGCTGCGTTCACCAGTCCCGAAACAATAATAATTTCAACCACCTGTACCAATGTCAACTTGACATTGAGGCTCAAAAATTGTTGAGGTCATTTCACTTTTTTGTTCTAAAATGACCTTTATCAGCTTTTAGGAATCACAATGATATATTTTACCCACAATTTTACTGAGGTATATTTGAATATAACTTGAACATGCTTTCTCTAATTGTAAAATATCCTTCTATCTATCGTTATTAAATCGTCTCTTTAGGGTGACAGTGGTGGTCCTCTTGTCTGTGAAAGCGATGTGAATTGGACATTGGTTGGAGTAACTAGTTGGGGATATGGTTGCGGTCGTCCACAATCACCCGGTGTCTACGTAAACGTGACGCTTTTCATAGACTGGGTCGAGACGACAGTCGAAGAAGAATTTTGCAGTTCAGTTGGTTCTGGAGGATATGAACCATCAATTTTGCAATTTCTTTTGATTTGCTTTGTCAAAATCTTCGCCTAAAATCGCCAAGAGAAAATAGCAATGACACTGTGGTACAAGAACAGTTATCGATTTCTCATGTGTGTTGAAGTAGATAATTCTAATTTAGGACATTCAGCGGCAAAAGCCAGTTAACTAGAATAAGATCAATATCAGATTGACTATTTTCCATTTTACTTATTTTCTTATTATCGTTTTTTAAATAGGATAGGATAAGCAAGGATCACTATGACAGGGTTTCGAAATGAGACTTAAATTATCATCAACATACAGTAAATGCACGTTCATCGTGACGGTCATTTTTCTAATTTAATCGGAAAAGTCAAAGATTTGACTTTCACTAAAAAGTTAATGTTCTCTGCTTACTTTACCATTACTTATGGGATTTCATAATTTAAAAATCTTTTCTCCAATCTGTTTAAAATGGCATTAAACTTTTCGTTTAAATAAAACTTACAGTTATCTAATCATTTGTATTCTTTGATATCTAAGTTGGTTTTGTCGAAACATTTGATTATATTCATCTCGTTGTTACAAGTCTTCGTCATACATTTCCAATTCCTGTTTTATTTCTCTTTTTGACATAAAAACTCCCTTGTTCACAAATTTTGCGTAACATTTCTGATTCGATGTCTTTGGAAACACTTCAAATCCATCCATTCCTTTGAACACGTCCTGTGCTTCCCCAGCACGGTCCTCCAGCTTGTCTCCTTTTTTGATGACGACAAGAACTTTGCCTTGGGTGTGGTATTCCACTTCACACCTATCGATGTAGTCCTCCTCTGTGATGTTTAAGTTCAAGTTCACCCCTCGGTACCACTACGTCAGATTCGATGACGTCGGTACGTGTTTCCTCAGTAGCGTTTACCTCAATCCACTCATCGGCTGATTTATAAAATTTAACGCTGGTCGCGACGCAGACCTGTGGGGGCGCTAGAGATACAACAGCCCTGAAAGTAAATGTGTGCCAACTTGTCATAGACCAGCTATAACTCGTCGTTGAAGTCCGCTCGACTCTGAAATTGTGGCGTTGCATTTCCGCCGTAGTGTTGTTCGAAAATGAAGTAGTGTGAACAGTGCGTGTTCTTTCCTCAGGTGGCGCTGTTGTTGTCATTTTGTTATGTAGCATATAAAGAACATAATGTGAAAATTTCAGGAAATTTGATCCAGCCGGGGTAGAGTTAAATTCTTTGGAAATCTTGAAATTGGGAGAAAAAAGAAGACAGGAAATCTTGTAATTTGCACACATTAGCACAAATTAACACTCCTTTATAACGCATCTTACAACTTCTTGACAAGCTAAAAGGTGCACCCAATTAATATTTTACTCTTAGGTTAACATAATGTAAACATAACATTGAAAATCAGTTTTTGTAAACAAATTAATTAAAATTGAATACATATTTGCAAAATAAGTTATTTTGAGCAAAATACGCTGTGTTTAGTGCAGCGCCCCCTTAAGTTTAATCTCATTTATAAGCAATGCTATAAAATTACCTTTACATAACATTTACATATATGCGATTCTTGCGCCTGATGTTATTGGAATCGGTGGTTGTAAAAAGAGAAGTATGGTTATATTATGCAATAAAACGGCCGACGAATTCATATTTGTGACCTCTTAGTTTTACACACATGATATAACACACACACTCAGTCAGTCAGTCAGTCACCCTGTCTCTCCGTCCCCTCCCTCCCTCCCCCCTCTCTCTCTCTTCTCTCTCTCTCTCTCTCTCTCTCTCTCTCTCTCTCTCTCTCTCTCTCTCTCTCTCTCTCTCTCTCTCTCTCTCTCCCAATTGAGTTTTCCGCATATACGTCTTAGGCATTTAACTAGTGCAGTGTCGATCTAGAAGAGCGGTTTCGAAGAACACAGCTAACTCAAAAAAATGAAACGATACTAAAACAACAAGTTACACGTGCGGTAGCAGTTTATATCGTTATTCTTTGATGGTTACGATAGATCCTTTCAATCACTCAGAGGCCATAAGCCACGTCATTCAATCAGCTTCAAATAGTACCCGTCTCTTACCACCTGAAATGAAGAAATTCTATGATCTACAATTACTCATCCTAACTTCGTTTTGAATTTCTTGGATTTCATCAAAGATATAAAATAAAAATCATTTCCAGCCTCATCAAAAGTTATATATAAGAGATGACTATCATGACCCCCGGACATCCGTCGAAAACTTAAAACGCCTATGAATATCCTAATCTTCTGCCGTCAAATGATATGCACAGACCACTCAACACGCGGCCACCATGTCAAATGACATGAGTCAATGCAAGCGTATACAAGTGCATGGTAACATTAGCCCCGCAGCCACTCGCGTATATTTAGAATTCAAGAAACATGACATGGTTATCTATTATTTGTTGTGTGAAATCTACTCTTAATTGCACCGCAGGCTCTGCTCGTTTCGCGATGGGAAAAATATTGTGTGTTGAAGTGTACCCTAGATTGAAATCAGGCCATCGCCTTTCTGGAACAATCCCCCATCCGTGACCCCAAATCTTTTTTGGAAGATTTATGGACATTGTACGGGTAGATAGCAAACGCGAGCAATACAGTGCTATTAAATTACAACAATAATTTATTGAAGTAGACCCAACTGCAAAGTTGACGAACTGAACAGGGGTTGAAGGCTCCAACAAAATGCTTGTGTGTCAGAAATTAATATCTCGAATCATTTGGTATTCCTGTTAAAGCGAAAAGGACGTTGAGTTTTAGTTATATCCAAAATCTTGATGCCACGTCATATGCTATGCATTCGTTCCTAATATCTTTTGAATGAAACATGATGACAGGCTGCTCGTCGTATGGCTCCTATTTGCTGAGAATGTATACACGGAAAATTACGGTGTTGAGATTTCAAAATAATGGGTGTTAAAGCCTTACGCAATGGGTTGGACCAACGTTCTGTTTGGCAGTAATATTGTATTGAATGTATCGCTGGATTCACTTATAAAACGGAAATAATAAAATTACTGTAAAAAAAGATGGCGACTCGGATCCCTACACAATGAAACGTTCTGACGGTACAACAACTACATCGGCTATTGACAAAGGTTGAGACGACCCAAACTAGCCAAAATTAGCCAAACCACCATAAACCACCATAAACGACCCATATCATCAAGTAAACGACCTAAAATAAGCACAGGGATGAAATATGTCTCAGATTTCTGGAGAAACCGCCCCAAAAAACGGCGAAAACCAGCCGGCATTTTCGATCATTGCAAATTCCTATACATGCATCAACGAGTTAAGGGGTTCGGTTTGTTTCTTCAATAGAGGGCGCTGTGCAAGATTGTTACTGCTTTTACAACGTAAAGTGTAGCACAGGGAATTTCCCCGTTGTCGTGTTTAGTGGCTTACCAAGGAATGAGATCAAAGTTTTTAGTTTATTACATTTTTACAGCTCATTCACATTTTTTTTGATACCATCATTAATTTATTTGAATAAATTCTACAAACCAAATATTAAGATAACATGTGCCGTGGCCCTGGTTCCATACATGTACATACACATACCTGCATATATGTGCATGCATGCATGCATGCACGCACATAAACATATATATGCGTGCATGCAGGTTACCATGGAAAGTTGAAGATCTAGCAAATAACAGATTAAGTGGGTGGTCGCTTTAAAAAAACAGCGCCCTCACATGGCCATATTGATACAAGGGCATATTACAGGAAACATGCATGTCTACATTTATATGTGGAGACACACACACATACATACATACATACATACATACATACATACATACATACATACATACATACATACATACATACACACATACATACTACACATATACATGCATGCATGCATATACACACACATACATACATACATACATACATACATACATACATACATACATACATACATACATACATAGGCAGGCTGACAGATAATGAATGTAGACTCGGACTCTAAGCACGTGGCATTATCAACATCACGCAGGACTTTCAACTGCATAAAGGTTTTAATTTCAAAAGTTTGAAGCTTTAATTTTTTTCACAAACAAGTCATCATCAATAATACAGCTGCATCCACCTGATAGAGGTGTTTGAATTATCATGGTGACTGAATAACACATGTAGTAGACTTGTGCTTCAAAATACATGAAACAATAAAAAAAATTCTTCATTCACTTGGCTGGATGTACTCAAAGTGGATCCATTTTTCAATTACACATATTACCCACAGCAGACATGGCATTAAATGGCAAGATAGAACTGCTTTGGACAAAATCAGTTCATAGAATAAGTGCCAAAACCTGAAAAAATGGCAACAAACATTGGATCATGTTGTAAAATATTTGACATTTACATGTATGGTAGTCAGTACTCAAACATTACAGGAAAAGACCAATCTCCTGCTGCAGTAGGTTTTTGTGGCTTTGTTTTAGAGATTTTTTGACATCCTCACTTGCAACCACATATTTACTGGTAAAATATGGATGGCGTGATTTTATACATGTAATTGAAATGTGATAGTATGTATCTCGTAATTTAGATTTGGTTGGTATCCATTGGCCATTAGAATCTGGATACATATAACGCTCTTTGTGGCAGAAAGCAATATCAAATGGAATAGTTTTCACATGAATGGGAAATCCCATTTTGCATGAGGGGCATGTTTTACCCCGCATGGTTTTGTTAACTGTTATTATTTCCCACTCATTATCATTGTGGAAGTAACTGGTGAAAAGCTGAGTTGGACTTTTTTCTGTCAAACTTATTCTGTCAATATTTTCCACATCTGTATTTTTTAGGGATTCGCTTCCTACCAGAATTGGTTTCCTGCCAGCAGCTTTGGGTATTGTTCCCCTGAACAAAGCTGCTAAATTTGGAAGTTTGGCCTTTTATTCCGCCCAGTCAATGTACTTTTGCAGTAATACCATGTCATGTGCTGCAGCAAGTGCATGTTGACATAAGTTTGAACTGTGAAATACATCACACTCACATGACATAGACGATTCTGCACAAATGACATACACATATGGTTTTTCATTTTTGCTACTCTTTCTTTCAGGTGCAGTGACAGTGCTATCTCTGAGTATAGTTCTACCATTTTTGTTTCCAGGCACTTGACATATTGCATTGTCCATATTCAAAAGTGCCTCAGCTTTCACCCACAGTGCACTTAATGTCTGCTGGGATGCCGGTAATTTACTTTTAATTTGCCAAGGCTGTAAAGATAAACGCTGTTTGACCTGAGAGTCCTGAATTTCATTTACATGTACTATATTTTCAACAGGTGTACTTTCAATATCAAGAGAGGCCCTGTAAAATTTGTCAATATGTTGTTTTCTTTGATCATCAGTCATTACCTGCCATACATTGAGTTTTTTTTGAAAATGTTTATACTCTTTGCTCAATGTGAACTCACCCATCTCATGAATAGCTTTAGTGACTTCCTTATATTGATTGTTACTAATGTTGTATTGCTGATCATTTACAGTACACCAATCATTTTTCTCCCATTTTGCTTCTCTTTTACTTAATGAATTCACACATTCTACAGAATTTTGTGTATAGATCAGAGGTGGACTACCAAGACCAGCCTTTTCCCTGACATGTGCTAACATACATTTTGATATTTTGTCTGCTTTATGAGAAACAATATACTGAAAAAACTTTGGGGGGTCATTTTTAGTGTGTTCCCTTTCAAGGCTATTCCATTTTTCTGAACAAACTTTTAGTTTTTCCTGAAAGTCAAATTGATCGGTTGAATCGACAAGACCATTTTGCTTTGTTTTGTTTGTTATGTCTATAAGACCAAATATGTCAGCTATTATTGTCATTGCTATTTTTTGAGGGAATCCCAAATCTGAGAGTTTTCTTTTTATGTTATCTTTACTGTGATTAAAGCATAGCAAATGTCCAGGTTGGGCTTCACCTTCAGCACATCCTAACCCATCCCTGAATCCCATATAAATTGCAGGGTCATCGTCTGTACCAAAGAATTTTATTTTTCTTAATTCTGGCTCTGCAGATGCAAGGACTGATGAGAAATAACTAAATGACTCTTTGTCTTGAGAACAATGAAGCATGCTTGGCCCAGCAAATACAGGATGCTGGCCAGTTGTACGGTTGATAACGCTAAGATTATGAAAGGCAGTATTTGTCACAAAAAATGGTCCCAAGTTGTATGTCACATCAATTGATAGTACAGAAAACTTTACCGGATTAGTACAAAACCTTACTAGATCAAACAACTGTTGTTTTGTGTAGTTTACACACATTGGACCATGTTACCAATGCGAAGATCTCTAACAAAAGCTTGTTTATCTCCCCTTTTCCTGTGTTCCTGTACCTGCTGTATGGCAGCTGAAATCCAGTCTTGATCACCAAATTCCCCTGACAGTTTGTCACGTTTCGTTTCTGATTTTGACGGTACACTTGCCTTTTATTTCTTATTTTGGTATTGTCATGGGTGCTGCTGTAAACCAACCCAGGTGAATTTTCATCGAGTGCAGACTTCAAATTTTCTAAAGAACTTGGTAATGTTTGAGTGTAGGGTAACGGTGAAGAGACTTTGGCATTACCATGAGGTTGTAAATTAAGTGTCCCTGGCTTCCCTGACCAACAATATTGGACAATGACAGGTGATTGTACATTTGCAGAGTCTACACTTTCTAAAGTTGCGATCATTCTTTGAAAGTTTGTGTTGTTATTGTTAGTACTGTACCGCCTTTTAAGTTTGTAGATTTCCTTCAGTGGTTTTCTAATATCTTTATACTTCCTACCCTGTCTGACTTTTATTCCTCCAAATTTTGGTTTACCATCATCATCAAAAACAATTTTTGCAGTCTGCACTGATGACAAAATGTTCTCTTCTCTGGATACCCAAAAGTACTTGGCAGCTTGACCACCCTTTGTCCATGCTCCACAGCGGCTACTGGCACAGATATCACCTAAAGATATCTTGTCTACACTACATTGAAAACACAGTTCTGAGGATTACCTTCATTATTAAAGATTGGTTCAGGCAATCTATTACACAGTTTGTTTTCAATATTGTCTATGAGGAATATTTCAATTAGTTCTTGAGCTCCTAACATCTTAGATGGTGTACTATAGACTTCAGAAGACCCATGCACAATAATATCCTGATTTTCTTCAGTGTCGCTCAACACAATAGGATCCATGGTCTTTTGACTGAAAAGAGAAAAGAGTGTTATTGCACACCACCTGTATGTAATACATTTACACACACACACACACACACACACACACACACACACATTCGAATGCACATGCTTAACAAAGCTACTTGATAACTATTTTCTACATATGAACAAACAGTAATTATCAGTTATTTTTGCTACATGAATATTGTTTTCGCTACACCTTAGTCTCATTAATAAGCACTGTAGGAATTAACAATCATCCTAAGAGTTAAGGCAATGATGGCTGTAATGCTTATAATCTCACCTAGATACTGATGGCGGGGGAGTAATGCTGCTACTTTCCTCCTGAAATTGTGGATAATGAAGATTATCAATTTACATGAAAGTCAAAGTCACCTTTAAAGGCTTAACTAGGCTATAAATAGGACCTATCTCTTAATCCCTTCATTGTTTCAAATGAGTGACACATGGAAGGAGCTCTGCGACAATTCTAGAAAACATGCATTTTATCTGAATCACACCGACAAATACAGTACCAAACCAAGATATTACGTTTTGTGAATACCTCTGCCAGTGGGTTTTGGTGACATTTCTCTTTTATTCTGAATTAAAGTTGTATTTCTAGTGCTAAAACTGAATCAGTACACAAAGTCAAGCATTCAGTAGCAAGCTATCCCGGCATTCAATAGCTGTCAATCACTGGAAATGCCAAAGGTCAAAATGCGTGAACATATGGTTTGTGCATGGGATTGTTTACAATGTACACAAATCAATAAACAATTTGATGGAATTCTCATGATGAAGTGTGAATTGGGTTTTTAGCTACATGCTACTTACTATTGCGAATGATTGGATGAGTATGACAAGTCCATGAGGCTAGAAATGAAAGCCTTGTCAGCCACCTGTAAAACTTCCTGTTTTCCTATCCCAATGTTTTGTACAATTCCAGACAATCAAGTGCCTTACTTAGCTTCTATGGTTTTTGTGTAGCGTGGTTACTCGCACTTGATCACACTGATTCTAGGAACACAGTTTCGTTACCTTGATTCACTTGGCAATTAATGAGTTTTTTATTGGCATTTCAGTTTTAAAAATTAAATTTTTATCACAGTTTTATTCGTAATCGTTGTCCTATTTATCCCTTTCTCTTCTGACAATAGTTTGGCTTAGCCTTTTCATCTGTTGTAGTTCAACACTGTTGCTATTTACATTTTTTTATACGTATTTTAGGGCTAGTTTGAAGGTTTTGCGGTTTTACTGTTTTCATGTGGAGAACAAATTTGTTTCAGTTTTTATATAACTGTTTCATGTCTTTCGCAAATTCACGTTTTTATCATTTAGTTTTTTGTTTCATTTTAGAAGATTTTTAAAATATTTATTATAGCAGCAAAGTTAGTTCAGAGAGGGAGAATGAAATTTCACACGTTCAGCCTTCTGAGACATGTGAGGCAATCCACAAATGAAAACAACGCCGGTCACGAGACAATAACAAGGGTGGTTAGATTGAATTTTTGGCTTCAACAACAGCCGCCGCAAAGGCAGGACTACGAAAGACATTTACTAAATTACACGACATCAAAAATAACAGCCAGTTTCAAATTTAAAAAAGTACATTTCTTTGAAATTATTTCACGCATAGTGATTACCAGTGCTGTACCGAGTTCAATGAAGAGAGCCATCATTGAAGCACTGCCAAGCAATGATTTTAGCTATCTTTCTCTAAAGACAATATGCCGAGAGGTGGACATTGATAAAATATTGTTATTTTTTACCGCTGGTTTATTTTTGAAACAGTCTGTAACAAAAAACCTACGGACGACGAAAAAGAAAAGAACGAAAAAAAAAGTACTGTGGTCGTTGCTCTGACTGCATGCAGTCAGCCCTTGTATGTGTATTCCTTGAGTTGCAAATAATGGAGACATTCACAAACCCAAATGGGGTATTTTGTCAGGTCTTACTTAGTTACTTGTAAGGCAGTATATAGCTTCAGTTCATTATAGCAACAATTTTGCGCTGTTGCCTCCTCTAATTTTATTCAGATTTCTATTGAGCCATCTCATTGATCTGAACCCACACCAATTGCTTCAAGTTCAGAAACCAACACACTCCTGAGTCAACTTATCTGTAGTGTAATGCTATGTTGGCTTTTAGTATTTACTTCAAGACATAGCGGTTGAGATTATGATTTCCTCCAGATAAGCTGATAAACTCATTGTTGATAACACCACCCAGAGTTACGCATAAATATGCAGGCACTGGCAGAAAAGCCACACCCAGCCACACCCACTCCCTGGGATCGAGATAAATACCTTTAAGTGGACACCATGGCTAATAGGCATGACTAATGATGACAATGAAGTGGTCTAGAAATGAAATCTAACTTGTTATTTTTTGTAAAGCAAAACCAGAGGACTTGTTGGACTTTACATTTAATGGAATATGGGATCACCATGTGAATTTTATGAAAGAAATATTTGACAAAATTAAAGCTGCAAGCAGCATTGACTGAGCCCAGGCAATTAACCCATTGCACCCTGACCCCTCAGAACTTTTGTGTTTGTGTGGACATCTTTGTTGGAGCAAGATTCAAAGGCTTAAAATATGTGTTTTACAGAGTTACTCATGGGCAACATCAATGACTTACATCAACACATTTGTGTTGACTTACAGTTGGCACAGATATCTTTACTACAAAGTATGCAATTCCCTCCTAGTTTGGCTTGGGATAATGCCATGGTAACTTCCCAAGGAAAAGTGTTGTTTCTTTGCTATTGGAGTGACTGGGTAATTTTGAGGATAACACATCAAGTGGACAGAGTTGGCATTGTTACCATGAACATGGCTAGCTGCTCTGCTAGCTGTGTTGTCATCAATTTCATCTCACCACTCCAATTAAGAAAGAACCAGTTTGCCTTGGGAAGTTATCATTACTTTGGTATATTGCCATAATCCCTAGCCAAATTGGTAGGTGATCATCTACCTACTTTGGTGTTCAGAAAACACTAAGTGCTAACTGTAAAACTTATTTACTGCATTTTGATACTACTTTCATGCTCAAAACAGCAAGAGAACTGACAATAATAGGCCATTTTCATGACCCCTGAGTGACCTCACATCCTGGTCTTTTTGGTGGTATGGCATCCTACAACATTGAGCATTCCCCCCTTTTGTAACTGATTACATCTCACATTTTGTACTAGGATGAATGTGAATGCATAAATTGAATTTTATGGTCAACTGTTACAGAGTTTGAACTCAAAATGGTAAACTCATACCAACAAAAAAGCCAGGATGTAAAGGTCACACAGGGGTCATGAGAGTGGCCTATTGGACTCACATCAGATGAAATGACCACTACATCACCAGAAGTGCTTGCCTCAGAAGTTTTTCTGTGAAAAGGAAACAGTGATATGGGTTGAAAATTAGTTTCTTAGAATATCTTATCAGAAATTGTGTACTTGTAAGATACAAAATTATTTTTGCATGCCTATACATAGATTACTGCATTCCTGTAGTAGTTGGTATTTACTAAGGTTTATTATCAAAGTGATTATTCTACCAAACTTCAATGCATTGCCTTACATACAGAACGTACCTCTCTTCAACATCTGTTGTACTTGGTGGAGATGTACACACACGTGACGACGTATGTTTCTTGGGACTTTCTAGTGCATGTACCTGTTCTTGTAGATGTACATCTATGTAATGGTTGTGCATTTGTGACACATCTGTGAATGGTCCAGCATGACATTCTGTACATGTAAGGCTGAAAATATCAAAAGATAGAATTGAGCAATGATGTCAATACTTTGTTTGAAGCATATAATATCAAACGTTACTTTAACTTTTTCACCCCTAGATTTCCCTGTAACAAGTCTAAGTTTACCATAGAAAACAATGGACTTGGACTAAAACATGGTTGTGAAAAGGTTTCAGGCTAAAGCACCTTTTAGATGTAAAGACTATGCAAAGTTGAATATTTGAGGAACACATAAAGGTCCTTACTTGGTGATATTCATTTTCCTTTTCTTTGGCGGGCTTGGTGTCTTCTTTCCTTGGGTTCTGCTGTCGTCATACCTCTTCCATCCATCATACTTTAATTTTCTCACATGTTTTCTTGAAACTGCTCCTCTGTTGCATGCATTGATAAACATGCTGTCTTTCTCGTGTTCCCATACCCTGTGCAATATTTCAAAATGGACAGTTTGACATCAAACAGTGACAGTATCATCTTTCCAAAGCCATTTCTGCTTCGTTCATGCATAATTACTTTATAAACTCCACTTGACGCAATGTAAGGACAATGACCAGGTATTTCAAAAACAAACTCATAACTAAAAATAAATATTATTATTATTATTATTATTATTATTATTATTATTATTATTATTATTATATTTGTTGTTGTTGTTATTACAATGTTATTGCATACATCACTGATTTGCCATTTATAGTTTGATAACTTGAGGAAATTTCCTAATTCAAGACCATAAAAGTAAACTGTACTGAGTTTGCTTCAATTGCCCTAATTGATATTACATACACAAACAAGTGGTGATCCGTACCACAAATACTGAACTTAAGAACTTAGGAACAATCATGTGGGTGTAAGAGATTTAAAGTGTGGCTGCCCATTGAAAATCTCTGGTGGAGAACACTAATGGAGAGACTAAGAGTAAACTTGCTACACTGGTGAAACATTTCATTTGAAAACATGGGGAAAAGTGCCAAGGATACAATTTCTTGGTTCAAGTTTTTTTATGGTAAATTACTAGAATGGATCTACCAAAAAATCATGCAAGGTGACTCAGTCTCCCAACATCTTAAGTGGAAATTGAAAGAAAATCACAGTATCAGTAAAATGTTTTGTTTTGAAACTCTACAGACAGGCTGTATTGCACTACTTCTGGGTTGTCCACTTCTGTAAACCTCTATAGATTTCCATCACAAGTGAGGTCTGAGTTGTGATGAGCACAGACAATATACATATATCCTTTCTAGACAAATGCACATAATAAAGTCATGCCGTATCTATACATCAAATGTCATCAGTCAATAATTTATGCTGTTATCCAGTTTTTAGTTGGAAGACTGACACTAATTCAATATCACCTATTACAATATTTCCTCATATTTCCACACATGATAAGTGGAGCATACATACTGGCACAAGACCAGTAATTCATTCCCCATAGACGACAATGTTAGCGTTTAGCTTAATATTCCTACTTTACAAGGTCTGTTCATTCACCAGTAAAAATCTCGTGGGGGTCAAGTCCACAAAAATTTTTAATTAGGGGTCAAATAGCACCCTCAGTGGCAAAAATGACAAAATCCAGGCCAACTTTCACATTTCCTGAGGGCAACACAACTGCAAGCATTTCAGCAAAATATAAACAGGCGCTATCACTCTAATGGGTATTTTTAGAAAATCCTTGATTTGTGTTTTACAAAAATACTCCATAGGCAGTGCTAATCCTTTAAAGTTTCAATTCAGCTCACAAAGAATAAGAAAGGACTTCTTCTTTTACTGGAACTATATTCGTGGGTAAAGAACCCGGAAGTAAATTACTGGACTTGTGCCAATATGTATGACTAGGAGTTATCTTTCTTAGTAAATACTTTTTTGCTGATCTTGTTATCCAGTTATTACCTTTACTAATTATGGGTCTTAAGGATACACATACACTGACAGTTTACTGGCTAACCATTGTACTTACCATCTTTCTTTGTTAAAACTATCCCAATTGGATTTTGCCGGACTGTGGAAACCAGTCAGATCATCAGAATCACTTTCTGAACATTCCGAATCACTGTCTTCTTGCTGAATACACAAAAGACAAGATAATGTAACTGATACATTCAAACTTTGTTAGAAAAAAACAATAACTCATGGCGGTGACTTTTAACAGTATCTGAATAAAAAGCAGGAGCAGAAAGGAGAACATTATTTTAATTTTCTCACTCAGAATGAAATATTTATAGTACATGTTGATTACACTCCTCAATAGATAATCTGGACAAGCGTAGTTGTATATATAAAGCAAGAATTAAGTTTATTGAAGTAGTCTGAATAAAAGACTGAAAGACTAACACAACATTATATTTGGGGTCATTTCAGTGTCACTAAAAATTGAATTTTATAATCAAGATTTTGTGTATCAACTGTATACCCCTACATACACAGTTATACTGGGCTTGAAATGTCAATATCTATCTAAGCCTCTTGATAAATACATAAATACTTACCTGTACATGATTTTCAATGTAATGAATGTTTACTTCTCCTTGTGTTTCAAATTTGTGGCCACAAGTGGGACAGTCAAACTCCTGTAATTTTTAAGGGAAGTGAAAGACTGTTATCTATACCATCTGGAGTGTACAAACCCTACTGCCTGAAAGGTTCTTGTTGCAAAGAAATAATAGTAAATAAAACTATCTGTCAAGTGATGGCATCAGTCTTCCACTTTTGTATAACCTATAACCAATATAGTGCATCAATGTGCACGTGCAGATTTATCATGTACTTACCTCTACATGGCAAGAAAAGTAGTGAAAATATGCTCCCCTTCTTCTGTGAACTTTCTTTTGCAGGTGGATTCCGGGCATGTAAACCACTGAAAATGTCAGATTCGGTACAATTACCTTCAAACCTACACATGAGTCATTGGTCATGTTGGTTACTGCATGAAAACATTTCCAATATGTAACACCTTCCCCCCCCCCCCCCAAAAAAAAGTTTCGAGAAACAATTTCCGATGAGATTTAGAAAACTACAACGAGTACTCTGTCAAGTCAAGAGAATTTCTTGAAATATCATTCTGATGGTGTCACATAACGTTTGGTGTTCTCTCAACAAGACAAACACAGTTGGATGACTTCCGGTAAGTTCTGACAGAATAGATGGCATTGATGGAAAATCATTAAAGAGTCTCTCTTGGAGCAAAAAAAAGCGCAAAATCTTCCAAAACATAGTTAAACACTAAAAATCGTAGAACTTAACCTTTTTTCACTCACCTGCACATTATTGGCCGTGAATGAGAGTCTGGAGACCACATGTTTTCGAAAATTCGTCAATTATGCCCCACTAGCACTGCACTGCACAAAGTTTGAAAAAGCGCCCTCCTTCGGTGAGCCCAGTTACGATGCTGAAGTTATTTTCGTTTTCAGTTGTGTCATCGAAATGAGCCCCACAACTTGGTAATTGATAGTACCAACAACATGGCTGCCCGCAATTCTGTCGACGGTTTCTCCAGAAGGTGGAGTTTTATTGTATCCCTGAATACCTAGAATGTTTGTTTTAGGTCGT
Organism: Ptychodera flava; assembly: GCF_041260155.1. Taxonomy (NCBI): domain Eukaryota; kingdom Metazoa; phylum Hemichordata; class Enteropneusta; family Ptychoderidae; genus Ptychodera; species Ptychodera flava. The sequence goes on along the minus strand of NC_091944.1, from coordinate 4,976,472 downwards.
TTACTTGATGATATGGGTCGTTTTTGGTGGTTTATGCTGGTTTGGCTAATTTTGGCTAGTTTGGGTCGTCTCAACCTTTGTCAATAGCCAAACTACATCCCCTATACTATGACATGTTTTGTCTGTACATCACACTGCAGGCGACGATATTGATATTTGCATTGCAATCTGATTTTGTGCTCTTTGAATGTTAAAATCTTGGGAAAAGAACAAAGACAGACGCAATGTACAATATCCTCTGCTCCAGAATTGAAATAAATAGACGATTACAAGACCTGTTTATATTGTAATTTTTTGAAGGTTCACATTCCTTTACATTTCTGTGCGGAAAACTCACTGAGACACAAAATGTGTCATCAACATCTTAACCAGAGTGTTAAAATACTGTTTCACTGTGGATGACATCCAGATTTCACTCTTTTAAAGGTCCATGTAGGGAACAGGGTTTGACGATTTTATTTGTTGAAAGGCAATCTGCGACGGTCTTAGAGTATCTTCTATATTATATTGTCTAATAAAGATGTTTGTTTTCAGAAAGACTGGTGTACGACACTTGACCGATAAAGAAAAATTTGTGATAGTTCGTCGTAATTTATGAACACCACAATGGTTCGATTTCTTGGTGATAAAAATCCAATACAACTATGTCATGTGGAGGAAACTAGCGAAGAATTTGGAACTGTGTAACTGGGACAAAAAAACCATTCGGTCAAAGTCGCTAAATTTCGGCCTAAAATAACCCTTCCGGCAATCTGTTTATTTTCACCTCATAAAACCTGTTAAGTGAAATTTTATAGCGATCCAAAATATTTTCATTTGTAGTTTGAAAAAAGTGTTTCATCCACAAATGAGTGTCATAGAAACACGAAACATACAAATGGGTGCCATTGTTGTTCTTCTCGACCCAACATAGCCAACACATAGTTGAAATGCTCGTAGCAATTCAACCAAACATTATTTTGATTTCATCAAACCCTTTCGTCTCAATCATATTGGTGTACTTAGGACACCACCAAAGTTATCGAGTGGAAAAATCGATGAGATTGTCGGAATGTAAAGTTAGCTGATGCAGAACACAATACTGGATATAATATCAAAAGTTACCTTTCCTCTTTAAAAAAGCTGGATGGGTTGGGCCATGACATTTTCCAAGCACACAGAGGGATTTGAATTTGTCTGTTTTGTGACATTTAAATCGGTGAGTAATATTAGTTGTAAATGGACACCAGCAGGTTGCACGTACGTCGATATAGCTTCTCGAAATATATTTTGTTTCCTGATAACTTAAAGGGAGGCAGTCCTCGAAAATGCGCGTGTGCGACTTTTATTGTTGACAAACAATGTTTTTCATGAATGAGATGCATCACTTCAACATAGTTGCAACATTTAAATTTTATGATATTCGTTGTTATCAAACATGTTTCAACTTTCATCAATCCCAACGTACCCTATATACAGTATCTACATTGACCATAGGGGTATCGGTCCCTGGCAACATTTGAGCAGAGTTCCGACGACTGCCTCCCTTGAAAGATATATTCTTCAAAAGTCCTCGAAAATGCGCGTGTGCGACTTTTATTGTTGACAAACAATGTTTTCATGAATGAGATGCATCACTTCAACATAGTTGCAACATTTAAATTTTATGATATTCGTTGTTATCAAACATGTTTCAACTTTCATCAATCCCAACGTACCCTATATACAGTATCTACATTGACCATAGGGGTATCGGTCCCTGGCAACATTTGAGCAGAGTTCCGACGACTGCCTCCCTTGAAAGATATATTCTTCAAAAGTCGTCTTCGTAGTTTTTCTGAGATGGGTAAAAACATCGTGAGTTGAGGAGTCGGATTGGTTGGTTTTTTTCAGCCAAAAACTTGAAGGGATTTCTTAAATGACCAGAACAGTGGTATGCCAATGTGGAAATCGTGCGTTCATGATGTGTTGTGTAGAACTGAGGTCTGCCTGATGCTGGTTTTTACACATTGTTTTTACACATTCACTATTTGCGTACTAGCAGCTGTACCGTTTTATGTGCAAATTCCTGCAAGATATCGACCAAATCAGAGGCTCGGAATTCAGGGAAAGATGCATTTCTTTCAGCAATGTGTAAAAGCCACACACCATTGCACAAAGGATACACATCTGTACAGCCCACAGCTAAATAAACAAAACCGAGTTTCCGACTAAATACATTTCGAAAATAGGGCGGGTATGTCCAGATATTTCATTTCTGAATTCTAGCAGCTGTTCAGAAACAATGTCCAATCAGGATGTCCCCGATTCAGTTCTTACAGCATTCAGCTGTATGTATTGCAGTGCCAATATAATCAATACAGGTTTACAATTGCAAACTGTCCGATCTATTTGGACTTCTATAGTAACGAAAATTCTTTAACAAAGAGACTTCAAAGAGACTTTTGAAATTCGTATGAAACCGTCGTTACTGTACAATACGACTCCGCACTTATGCACCTACTCGTAAGTTTTACACAGATTGTCCATGTCATGGTATCAATCGTACCAATCAGTTGGCCGATGTGAGAAGACAATGTTGATGTAATGAGGCATTACTCTTGAACATGATAACTGTTGTGCATGAGAGGAGATTAAGATACATCCTGTAAAGAAAAATGACAAAATCAAAGTAGGCCATTATAGTTGCCTGAAGTCAGCGGCGGTGTCTTAATTGGGACTACACAATATTGACCCGTGACGTTCTCCAAATTATTGCAGTCGCTTAAAAACTAAAGTGACATTAAGTTGAAGTTCTTCGGAGCCTCATCAACTTTCATTAATCCGCACTTCCTACAGAGGGGTTGTACAATGAGAAACCCTGGATGGTGTTCCTCTAAAATTTGTTCGAAAATCCAGTGATTAACAGTGATTAACGACAACGCAGCATTTAACTAACATTCTCCGTCTCTACGATCGCATTTGCAGAATCAAATTCAAAAGGCATAAGTTGTGACATCGCTTGAATCCATGTTTATTAAAGTGCTGAAAGACGATGCATGGTTCCGTAGATCTTGTTGCGGTTTTCCCAACCTTTGTATTTTACGCGTTATTTCACTGGTTTTCTTTACTCCAGCCTTTAGGTAAGGCTTCCGAAAGTTTTGGATCGGCGGGTGAAAATTAGGGTGGGTCGGCTAACCGGAACTAAATGAGTTTTCCATCAAACAAAGTCATGAGTCACTTTGCTGTCGATTAACCAAATCTATATTTCTTTCACAAAAGAAAATTCCGAACTGGGAAATGTTGACGTAGACCGTTTCAATTAAATTGTACCTTACTATACTAATTACTATACCAGGTTACATAAACACACACTACAGAGTATTGACATCGGACGTATGCCATCGCAGTGTCATACGCAACTCGGGAGGAAATTTAGCATTGGCTGTTGACTGCTGTGAGGGCGCTGTTCTGACAGTAAAACAAATTAGCTAAAACATACAGAATATAGGCAAAATTATCAATTAATTTTTGTATAAAGTGGTCATCCCTGAAGCTTTGTGGTATCTGCAGGGAAACAAGTAGAAAGCTAAAATATGTCTATATTATACCCTGCGCAGTACATATCTATCTATCTATCTATCTATCTATCTATCTATCTATCTATCTATCTATCTATCTATCTATCTATCTATCTATCTATCTATCTATCTATCTATCTATCTATCTACGTTTCAGTAGAATTTAGTATTTAGTACCTAGGGGATTAACACTGCCGTGGTGATCGTAATACAGAAGTTATATGGAGGCAGTTGTAGCAAAAAGGCTTATTTACAGTAATGCATTCATTCATTCATTCTGTCCTCTTCGTCCCGGTGGTACATAAGGCGATATTTACAGTAATTAATGTCCATATTTCATAACAAAATCACAACATTTTCTTTTAGTGTCAGGGATTTGTCCTCTTGGCAGTAAAAACTTTGACCCCCAGTCAACCTTGACCCATACACCTACACATGCCCGCATCGGATAGAGTGTGCAAGTCCCAAAAGGTTATGAGTTCATAGCAACCTGCTTAGCGACACAAACAAAACTCTACTGATCACACGTGTAGTCATTCGCTCCTTTCTGACCACCCGCTAATTTCCAGGACACTGTAAGTAACTCGTTTGCCGTATCCATAATGATTTCGCAAAACTTTACTGTTTATGTATCCTTTATTAATGCAGTGTCTTTTGTGAGCAGGTCATGTTCCTTGGTCTTTATCAGATAAGTGACGGTTCACTTTATGGATATTGTAAGGCTGCGTGCAGAAATATGGTTGTGGGGGGGGTGGCGGGGCGGAGGAATCTGGATTGAAATTTTAGTTTTTCAGATCCCGCTATGTGATCAAAATTTTTTCAAGTCCCCACCCTCCTCTAAGCATGTAGCCTCATACTTGTGAGGGACGTACGCTCAGAAAAAGACATGTATTGCGCAGTTCTGCTTGCAGATGTTCGATGTTTACAGAGCCATACGACTAGGACAAGTTCTTAAATTGATTCATTTTTACATTCATCAGTGGATATTTTGGCTTCATCAGTCTAAGCCGTCTTAAGTTAATCCAAATCTGGTCATGCAGGCTAACGGAACCCCACAGAAGAGCACCCGAAATGATGATCATGAGAGAGTATGCAAATTGTGAATTCCTGGCTACACTTTGCCAAATAGTGAAAAACTGGAAACGGTGACCTGCTGTGACCTCCAAGAGAAAGTTTTATAATAGATATAAAATAAATATGACCTAGATGCTACTTATAAAGTTATGCAAAATTAACAATGCTGAGATATTCCATCAAAATAAACTACTAATCTCGGAAATTTTGAGTGAAACCATGGCAAATTTGATTGAAAATAAACAAACTATTCTAAATTTGTTTCATTTAAATTAGAATCTTTACTGTTCAAAATTTTGCTTTTGTGTAACTGTACGATGCGATATATAAACATGTCACTCACTGTTTTATATGCTGATTTGAGTAACTTTCGTGCCGAACGGTGACTTTTCATACTGTACGTTTGTACGTAATCAAGCTTGGTGACCCAATCGTTTTTTTCTTTAATTCTAACATACAGATGTTCAAAATTTCCTAATGCAAAAGTATAACAATAGCTGATTTTTTTTATTTTTTTTATTTTGTTCATATAATCTTAAGCGAAGAATATTACAACATTAAATTTGATACTTTCAGTATTTTTGCTTTTTGTATTGACTCCAATCTCTTGCTTTAGATCTTGTTATATGCTTTCACCGTGACACAAGATGGCAAAATTTTAACGATTGTTGTGATTGGTGGTACTTGCCTTAAAGATCTCTGCGTTTACAAGTAACTGGTATAGATACGATTGTCCATGCACATACATACATACAGACAGACAGCAGACAGACAAACGGACAGACGGACAGAAAGATAGGCCTATATCACTGTACAGAACTTTCGTCAGTAATTGGATATTTAACATTTTAGCACTTATTCTATCAATGCTTTTGAAGTGAGCTTTGCATAAAATCAATTTCTATGATGGTGATATATATGCCACATGGCTTCTACACACAAAGTTGATGTAATGATTAAATTAGAGGATGTTTTTGAAAGAGTCAGCTATTTGTCTTTCCCCAAATTAAAAAATATAGTGACATTCCATCAAACAAAACGAAAGCAGGGTTAATCCTGACCAATACACTGACACCCTGACATAGGAAATTGGCAATTCCCTTTAGGAAATAATTCATGTCAACATGCTGTGCAATAAAACCAAACCAAAGCCTACCGCTCACATATGACTTCTGCATATCCGAGCATTTTAACATGGATTACCAGTAAAGTGTAAGTATTTCATCACAACTCTGCACTCTTCGAAATGTCTCTTATCCACCATGAGTTCCAAAATTATAGACGGAAGAGAACGAGGGTCTATGTCAAAAGCTTTACAACCAGTAGGATCCCTGGTAACGATAGTTGTTGTCATTAACACGGTAACGTGCCTGTTACAACAAAGTCATGTTTCGCTATTTTTATTAGGTATGTGACCAGTTCACCAACTTATGTACATTGTAATGCAGCCATACTTCCGTGCGCACAGACACGCACTTATGTGGCTGTAAATTTCAGAGGCCTACGATTTTAGTTGTCACCTCAAGGTTATCAAAGCTTTGCTAGATACATTTTTATGTACAACAGGACATTTGAGAGTTCTGATAAAAATTGGCGCAACTATAGTCTTTTATTTTGTGCCACTTACGAATGAATAGAAAATTAACAGGAAAGTGCACCGATGTCTCTTGCTTTGCAAGTTGAACATAAAACGCATTGTACTGTTTGCACACTTTACGGACACGGTATGATTTATAGCTCCGCCTGGCAGTGACTGACTTTGATTTATTACACAGGTATTCAATGTTAGGGACTGGTATTAGTCTGACAGAGACCCTGCGATTCGCGTTCTTCCCCATTGTAACACGCGCGCGCCCTTCAGAGACGCGACGCGAATCCCTGGGTCTGGACGTTCTTGCAAGCGACCGGTCGGATTTCTGCCTGATCCGGGTACTTTATAGAACTCCACACATCCGTTAATCGAAAAAAACAAATGACAAGTACCATAGCCAAATAAAATTAAAAATGAAAAATAAAAACATACGCGTATATAGGTCTACCAGCTACTAGTATAATATTCACTAAGCCCAGTTAGATAGGTTTTTCTGTGTCTGGCAGCGCGTGCTCACAGCTGCATAGCGTAGCCTTCGAATGCAGGCCCATCGTTGGCGCGTAAAACAAGGCACAGCGACTGTGGAGAGTCTAGGCTGGTACGTGCATTCCCTAACGTTGATCCGTTCGAAAAATTTGGCACTTTAGGGGCGCTGCACCCAACCCAGCGTATTTTGCTCAAAATCATTTTTTTTGGAAATATTCAATTTCAGTTAATTTGTTAAACCAAGATTAAAATATTGGTTAGGTTCACCCTTAAGCTTGTCAAACAGTCATAAGTTGCGTGATAAAGAAGTGATAATTTATGCAAATGTATGCAAATTAGCCGATTTCCAGGCTTCTCTTTTCTCAAAATTTCAAGATTTCCGCCAAAAGAATTTACGTCAACTCTGGCTGGGTCAAATTTTCTGAAATTTTCACATTACGCCCTTTAAATGCTATATAAACAAAACAACTATTTAGTTGGCAAACATTATGAATAACAGGCATTTTAACTTTGCTAATCATGTTCTTAATCACTTTTAGAATGAGGATAGATAATGCAAAATAAAATAGCCATCTTTTTCTACGTATACTCTTGTTTAAAGTAAACTATTACACTTCAGAAAAAAGTATCAAGTTTTCTACTTGAATTCATTTTTAGCTCCCATAGCCATATGTATATATGGCAATGGAAGCTATTCTTATAGGCTAGGGAAATGTCTGTATGTATGTATGTCTGTATGTCTGTGTGTCTGTATGTCTGTATGTCTGTATGTCTGTATGTCTGTCCGTCAACATCAAAAACTCCAAACCGCTGTACATTTCATCTTGATATTTGGTGTGTACATGGATGATGGGCTGTAGATGAGATTTTGTTCAAATGAAGTTGTCATTGACAAAAATATGCAAATTAAGTGAAAAAATGTAAAAACAGTCAAAATTGAAAAAACTCAATAACCATTGAGCAGATTACATGAAAAATTAGCATGTAAGTACTTTGGGCTGACATGAAATGATTGTGCACATCTTGGGTCAGTATCTTGGACTTGCTATTTTTCATGAATTTTTTGTAATTTTCTCCCATTTTTGGTCAAAAATCTCCTGCTCTGAAACCACAAGTCCGATTGATTTGAAACTTGGTATGGAAGTGCATAGGAGTGACCTTTCCCAAATTTGGGCAAATCGTGGTGAAATTTGCATATTTTTAGTTTACATGTCCATAGACTCCCATGTATAAGGCAGATCTCCGTAGACTCCATGTATAAGGCCACGAAAAATAAAAATTTAGTTTCTCATCGTATTCATATTGCAAAAAGGATGCAGTGACACAATTTTTAGTCCCCACGGATGAAGTCCAGTGAGCTTATAGATTGGTCATGTCCGTCTGTTCGTCCATCCGTGAGTCCATCCGTTCACGCAGATATCTCGTATATTTTGACAAAATGTCATGTGACCTTGATGACCTTTGATCTCAAATATACATATTTGTCCATAACTCAGTAACCACAAGTGCTACCACCCTTCATATATGGTATGATGGGACAGCTTATGACGCCACATATTATACCTCATTAATTATGCACATATCTAATTTTGAGCGAGCCAATAGAGCTAGAGGTCTGATTTTTGGTATATAGGGATAACTTAGCAAAACAATTTTTTGACAAAATGTCACGTGACCTCGGTGACCTTTGACCTCAAATATACATATTTGTCCATAACTCAGTAACCACAAGTGCTACAGCCTTCATGTATGGTATGATGGGACACCTTATGACGCCATATTGTACCTCATTAATTATGCGCATATCTAATTTTGAGCGAGCCAATAGAGCTAGAGGTCTGATTTTTGGTATATAGGGATAATTAGCAATAGAATTTTTTGACAAAATGTCACGTGACCTCGGTGACCTTTGACCTCAAATATACATATTTGTCCATAACTCAGTAACCACAAGTGCTACAGCCTTCATGTATGGTATGATGGGACACCTTATGACGCCACATATTGTACCTCATTAATTATGCGCATATCTAATTTTGAGCGAGCCAATAGAGCTAGAGGTCTGATTTTTGGTATATAGGGATAACTTAGCAAAACAATTTTTTTAACAAAATGTCACGTGACCTCGGTGACCTTTGACCTCAAATATACATATTTGTCCATAACTCAGTAACCACAAGTGCTACACCCTTCATGTATGGTATGATGGGACACCTTATGATGCCACATACTGTACCTCAATAATTATGCGCATATCTCATTCTGAGCGAGCCAATAGAGCTGGATGTCTGATTTTGGTATATAGGGATAACTATAGGAGAGAAATTTTTTGACCAAATGTCATGTGACCTCGATGACCTTTTACCTAAAATATATGTTTATGTCAATAAATAAGTAACCACAAGTGCTATGTCCTTTGTATTTAGTAGGATGGGAGACCTTATGACAACACATGCTTTACCTCATTAATTATGTACACATCTAATTCTGGGCAAGCGAATAGAGCTAGAGATCTGATTTTTTGGCATATAGGGATTAATTAGCAATATAATTTTTTTTTTCAAAATGTCATGTGACCTCGATGACCTTTGACCTTGATTATACATATATGCATATTTCAGTAACCACAAGTTCTATACCCTCCAATTTTGATAGGATATTAGACCTTAAGATCTTGTACCTCATTTATTATGGGCATATGTATTTCTTGGCTGGCCAATACAGCTAGAGGTCTGATCTTTTCCCCAATTTAGAACCATAACTTAGACATGCCTCATGTGTTTCAAATTGGGAACAACGAAATAGACCTATGTGCCCATAGATCTCAACATATACACTCCAGTGATACTTCTTAATGACCACATTTTCCTGCCCCATCAAGACTAATACTCCTATTACAAGTGGGGACTATGTCATTGTAAATGACTTGTTGAGTTAATGGTTGTATCACAGTATTCGATATATCTAATTCTGTATTTTTTCCATTTTATATTCTGAATAATTACATTAAACATATTTCACTGTCTCCAGTACATTTCATTTAAGTATTTTCACTTCATGCACTTTATCCCTTTCACACATGTTCGAATATCTGACCAGAGAACAAACACTAAATAGTCCAGGATGGGAGCTACAGTGTCATTGACGCTATTTTTCATTAATATCAAAATTGAGGTTTTTTACCCAAAATATACACCTTCTTCCTTCGAGTAAACTTTTGCTACCATACTAAACTTTACATTCTCCGCTTTTTGAAAAATATATAGTATGAGGGGGTTTTCTTGTCATCTTAGACGAGAAATATTGTGTGCAATAATACTTGTTTTATTGTAATTTAAATGGGGCGGATTCGAGGCTGTGTTGGATATCGTGGGAACGAGGCTACTCTGGGGTATCCATTTTTAGCTTTGACCCTCGAGCGCTCCTTCGAACGTTCCTTCGAAGAACGTTCCTTGTGAGCCAAGTTTCTCCTTCGAGCGTTCCTTCGAAAGTTCCTTCGAAGAACGTTCCAAGTTTCTCCTTCGAGCGTTCGAGCGTCTTGAAAAACCTTCAGTCGTAATATTTTCTGTGAAATTATAGTATACACCATAAAGAGCTACTGCCAAAGTCATTGTTCATTTTGAAGAGTAATTCAACCCGCATAGCAACGTACCTTCTTGTTTCCTACGTCTGATATTTCTTTCTGTACGCTAGAATTTTCGCTATGTTTTCTGCAAGTTATTTGTCGTTAATATGTGACCGATAAAACAGGAAGCAAATTTAAGGAATTGAAAACAGAAGTTTGGCTGACTAATTGGCAGTGTCATGCTAAACAATTAAAGGGCCAGTAATGCTAATTTTTAACCATTTCTGTTTTGAATTTCTACCATAACTCCTTGTTCTTCTCCCCGAGGCATGTTGTTACACACAGTGTTCAGTTTGTCAACTCAGCCAGTACGTGTGAAATCTCATCGTTATTGTTGAAATGTGACTTCTGGTGCGGACTAGAAGTCAAATAACAGAACGATGTTTTTTTACGCATATAGACACTAAGTTGATTCAAAATATTTATCTTTTAATCATTCCAGGGGAGAAAAACATTGGCAAGTTACCACGAACAATATCGATGAAGAATAACGCTATACTCCTCCAACCTTTATGTTAAGAACACTTGATACTTGCAGAAATACAACAGTGACAATTATCAAAAAATGAGAAAGGTAACATTTTTTACTTGCAATGATTATATTTGCTGTTGAGATAAAAAATATGACGGCGGTGATTGCGATACTGAAAATGATATTGAAAATGATAGTGGTTGTGGTAATGATGATAATGGATGTACTGTTTTATTGCCATCGCATCGCGTCAGATGTTGTGATGTCCAATGAAAATCAAATCAGGCTAAGCTTTGGGGTCCAAAAAATACCAATTGCAAGGTCAAGAGAACGGAATATCGCTACATGATTGCAAGGAATAGTTAACCCAAACCTTGACTTGGTTCAAAATTTTTGGTTATGTTCTCCTCGGATATTTTCTGATGCATATTTAAAATACATGTATATTCAGTATTTCCTCGAAATCATCGGAACCAACAGCTCAATACGCTATTATTAGAAAGGCAAGGGTCATCCTCAAATGCTTATGACACTATGAAAAAAATTGCGAGACTAGAGCGAGAAAGTGACGTTTTCTTGCAATTGGTGAGAATTCTAGCTATTTCAACCACTATCAGTGAGGAATTTTAATTCTCACTGATGAGCAGTGAGAAATATACTCCTTCGTGAGAATCAAGTATGATAAGAGATTCTCACTGATGAGACTGGAAATTCTCACCACGTGCAGTGAGAATGGTTATGTTCATGGTGAGAATATATCATACTCATTATTCACTGGTGAGAATCAAGCAGACTCGCCGTTCATTGGTGATAAGCAGCCAGATGCTTTGTTCACCGGTGAGAATTAACTAGTTTCATGTTTACCTTCAGCCAATCGCTCTATCTGAAGGCATAAGTAAAATATCTGTAGCGACCAACAGAAAGGAAGTTGCAGTTTGTTGCCTGGTTTTGTGTGGGTTGGTCGTTGGCGGCGCTGTACCGGAAATAGGTGAGTATACAGGCAACGATGCGTGTACGATTCCATGCATATTTCTCATTTCAGATAAATTCCATGGATATACTTCTCGATAGGTGACTTCATGCTATGAAAACATGATCTACAATTTTCCTTTCAAAAGATGAGCACGGTTAGAGAAACAATGTATTAACCATCATTCCTATCCATTAAAATATCGATCATTAGATAGTCTTCCGTTCAATTTTATATATTATATATATATATATATATATATATATATATATATATATATATATATATATATATATATATATATATATATATATATATTTATTTATATATAATCCCATGGTATTTTTCTCTGTTTGACGTTATCGTATACGAGTGTTTTTCGCGGAGCCGTACAACTTCGAGCCGAAGGCGAGAAGTTGTGCGGCTCCGCGAAAAACACGAGTATACGATGACGTCAAACAGAGAAAAATACCATGGGATTATATATTTATCACATGAACAGTCTTCTTATTTTTCTTTTGACGTAGATGGATCAAAATTATCGTAACAAATTGCATGAATTTCGTCGCGATTTGTGTTTTACTTTCGCGGATTACTTTCATTTAAAGAGTAAAGTGGCCCGTCACCCAAGAGATACTTTCATTCATAAATCCCATCAAGCTGAAATTTGCTACATTACAGGGGTATCTCCACCAACCAGACGTACGGATTCGGTCACGTGAACGTGTCAATCATTGTCTCGCGCTGTATCGATGCCAAGGCAAGTTCGCCATCGGCGGACATAGCTTTCACCGTGCTAGCGACGGATAACCATAGTATTCAGAGTTACTTAGAATATTTACAATTATATTTATGAAGTAAATGAGACGACACGATCGAAACAGTAATTCTCATTCCCAGAGATGCCGTGGCTTTCAAAATATCACGCAAGTTTACGACCTTTGCGAGCGCGAAAGATTCCGTTCGATGACACACTCATTGCATGTATATGTGCCCACAACGCAACGTTGCCGTCACCGGTCTCTGCCGCGCCGGTGTCAACTCGTCAATCCCGATCTCGGTCATCAATGTTTTCGTCTTACGAACTTTGATGTTTGCATTGACACATATCTCGTCCATGGATACATCCTAATTTTGTTGACGGAAACTCTGTTTTGTGTGTTGTCTGAGTCAACTTTCGAAGTACATTGTACATGGGATTCCACAGCGCTGCACACAGCTCGACAGCTTATGTCTTCGCTACGGCATTATGCCACGCCGCGCTGCAAGTTTGATACCGAGCGAGACTTTACGGAGTTTTTGTGTGATTAAGGAAATTGATCGTAGTTAGTCGAATGACTTTAGGCTTGTGCCTCCTATGTCGCTTTCCCGAAGATTATACTATACTCATTTATTCAGTTTGAGGTGTAGGTTTCGGTTTTATCGCCAACCGGGATGGGATCGCCAGGTACGACGTACACACGACTGGAGCCGAGACGTTATAATACTGAGCCATTAAAATAACGATCGTCGGTATCTCCATTCGATTCTCGGGAAAAGCTATTGTTTTAGCGACTTGAAATTTCGTTGGACAAATATGCCTTCTATGTTTCCATGTCTGGATTTATCGGGTCACCTTTTTGTAAAAATAACGTGCGAGCTAGCACGGCATCGATCACAACAAATCTGTTCGTGTCGCGACGCCTGCATGTATGAACGGTACCATGAAAGAAAAAAGTTCCGGTTGATGACGTACAACAGGGGTAATTCGGATTTCTTATCCGTCCTGTTCTACGTCACACAGGTGGGAATTCGGGCCAGTTATGTGATAATATAATAACTATGCGCGGTACTCTTGCACATATCAAGTTACAATTAGACTGAACAAAAAATGTGACTTAAGTAAAATCTGATAGTGCCATAGTACGAAGCACATATGCAAAGAAGAAAAGAAGACCATGACGAGTGATAACATATAAATTTCTCGATTTTCAGTGAGAAATTCGAGCATGTTATGTTAAAAATCGCAAAGTCAGGTAACAGCGTACTTTTATATGAACTCGGACCCGACAGTCACCCCAAACAGTCTGCTTCTTCGGGCCTATGGAACCGCAACCCCATGGCTAGTCAATAAGTATATACTGAAAAGAGTTTTTAATCGGCACATTTTGCAAGAACGCCACCACTGCTTTGAGTAAGAGCTAGTATCACAATCAAAGCAGAAACGAGTACTTTGACAGGGCAAGTACCACTGATGCAACTCCCAACTGATGGTGACATACGGCGCACTTTTAGAACAAAGAAAACTTATAGGAAACGATAATTACACAAATTAAACAATCATGAGAAATATCTGTTTGGCGTGGTATATAACATTATTTTGCAAAACATCGCGGGCTAAAAACGTTCTGACCAGCATATCAGTGTGATATTCGCTGTTGTGTTAATCTTGGAAATATCATTGTTATACTATTAGTATATGCTCTCTCTCTCTCTCTCTCTCTTCTCTCTCTCTCTCTCTCTCTCTCTCTCTCTCTCTCTCTCTCTCATTATCATATCCAGACGACGTCTCGGCTTATGTAGGCCACAATGTTAGGCAGTCACATGGAAGGACAGATTTCAACATTAAAATTGTTGGCGGTAAAGATGCAGATGTTGGCGAGTGGCCATGGCAGGTGAATAAAAACATTTAGGGTAGATATTAGTCGAGTACAAGAAACATAAATTGATTTCAAGGAAACCTTGGACTGATAAATATTCCGCTTTACTCACATTGTTCATAGTAGTCCACCGGTCGCTTGGCTTGTCTCGATCGGCAGCAGTTAATGGCTAAGGGTAAACGCGTTCACTCCACGATCTGCAGCCTGCCACTAACGCGACAGTCTGCTAAAGTTTAGTCCGTCATTTTATTTAGTTTTGATATTCATATGCCCACAGACTTAATTAAAAAAGCTTGGAGCAAGTCTATGTTCATGGCGAAAGTTGCATCATCAGCGATTCCATACATAATTTACAATATAATTCCAAAAAGTTCATAAAAGTTCATAAATGATTGACTATTTGGTCTTGAGATAGTTGCGGCGGTGCTGTTTTGTTCAAAACGTACATGCGTAAAGTCTATGTCTTCGTGTCAGTAATTTCCTTGGAAGAAATCAAAAGGTCGGGAATACATTTTAAGCGTGGACACTTATACAATTATATGGCTGATTAAAAAAACATTCGAAAATCTTGTCGCGTCATTTGCCTAAAACAATGTTTTATTAATGCCAATATCTTCATTAAGTCGTACTTCTGACTCTGATCTAAAATTAATATGAGCGTGCCTATTGTAATGAAGAGGTTCTGATACTGAAAACATATTTTTTTCTTTGAACTAGACAGTGTTTTATTCAACTGATGGGGGTTATTTCTGTGGAGGTTCACTTATCTCCGAAGATTGGATTCTCACAGCGGCACATTGTTTTGGCCAGAAAGGTATATGACGATATTGAGGAACATCATACACCTCCAATTTCAAATGTCACTTCATTGAAGGAATCTCCTTTTTGGCGATTTCTGAGATCGCCTTTGTTCTAGTGTGTGAGAGGATTATGGAGGTGTGATAGACTTGTGTTTTCCATTGAAATTGTAATCTAGTGGGTAAATTTTCTGATGAGGAAATCTGGTGCCATCAGAAGCTTTAAGAACTAGGATTTTTAATGTACTAATCCGACCCTCGGAAGAAATATTTGCTATAGCAAGAGCATTTCATGTAGTGTGGGTTTGTTGGGGTGGGAACTTCAAGACGTGTTATTGCCTCAGATAGAGTATTTGTTAAGTCAATTTTATTGTCTCTCGCTCGTCATTCATCCTTTTTCGCAGCTCATCGTACTCGGATTTCCGTGCCTGCGTTGGTGTGCACGATCTGAGCCAAATCGATCCTATGAGTGACTGCAGTCAGTTTGCTGACCATCCTCTCCTTCACGAGTTCTATGACGATGACACGTTAGATTTCGACATTGCGTTGGTTAAACTAGCAAGTTCAGCCAACGTTGATGACCCATATATAGACGTTGTTCCCTTACCTTGCAAAAGCTACGTGTTCACATCCAAAGACACGTGTTACATCACTGGATGGGGTCAATTAGGAGGTTGGTAACTAAATTGTACACACTACATAGTTATCTGTCAAGGTTTTCATGAAATGTGCCAGGGGTGCAAAACTCTAACAGTTTAATTGGCCAAAGTAATAAAATATTTCAAAGGCAAAATACAAGATGAAGTCGCTTTGCCAATGTATGACTTTGAGAAAATAAATTACTATCAAAGTTAACACATCTATGGGCTAGATATGATTTTGGCGGACGGTGATATAAAAAGGAGCAAATATCGGCGACGCTTATAATTAAATATGCCTCCGACCGGGAATCACGGGAAAATGCAGGGTTTTTTTGGTTTGTTTCGATAAACATGTGACGTTTCAAAAACCAATGTTGTCGTCATTGTAACTACATCAACGCTCAATTGCAGTGCTTAGTTTTGAAATTGACCGCTTTACACCTACTTTTCGTCGGCTTTGTTTGAAAGCTAGACCAGAAACGATCGCTCGTGCATTGAAAATCGCTGTTAATCAAATGGTTGTGAAATCCATCTATCCATCCATCCATCCATACACACACACATACACATACACACACACATACATCCCTCCATCAATCCCTCCATCCATCAATCCATCCATCCATACATACATTCATACATACATACATACATACATACATACATACATACATACATACATACATACATACATACATACATACATACATACATACATACATACATACATACATACATACATACATACATACATACGTGAAAACCATACATACATACATACATACATACATACATACATACATACATACATACATACATACATACATACATACATACATACATACATACATACATACATACATACATACATGAAAAACTCGTGAATATAGCAATACTGAATATTTCAAAGCAACTACAAGTACTTTCGACAATTGAAATACTTGCTTGATAATCGTTTGTTATTTTAACACGATTGGAACTAATTTGAGATAATTGGATGGTGAAGTAATGTCTGTTTTATCTGGAAATGTAAGCTCATCTGCTTTTCTCTTTAACTGTTACACTTGCTTTTAGGAGTAATTTGTAATATTGCAACATTCAGCTATAGGGCATCTAACACTTTTGAGAAATTTGAAAAATATGAAAATCCAATTATCCCAAACTAGTTCCTATAGTGTTTTTTGTTAATACGTTTTGATCGCGGAAGAGTAATGGAACACATTTAACGGACAACTCTTTTGTAGATGATTTTGTTCAACAGTTTGCTTGCAGTAACAGTAACTGCCTTTATTTAAACAGAAAACTCATCCGAGCCTGCCTTTATTTAAACAGAAAACTCATCCGAGCCTGTCGATATTTTACAAGAAGCAAGCGTTCCGCTTATTGACACAAATGATTGTAAACCTTACTTCTCTCCTGGCGAAATTACTTCCAACATGGTATGTGCCGGATATGACGAGGGTGGTGTCGATGCCTGTCAGGTAATAACATCTTAATTAGCCGACTTGCTTATTTACGCAAGTCAGGTTAAAGTGTCGTGCATTACTTACCAGTTAATATCTGAATCAATTATATTGGGTTTGCAGCCATCCAATGAGAAATCCACTTAAAATATCTTACATGTTGCAAAGTGCTATTGTGATAACAAGCTTTTGTACTTATATTTGATGATATGAAAACCCGACGATAGAAGACAACATCAGTGCAGCACAGAGAGAGCAATGAGTATTTCCGAATGGTTTGATCTCTGCGATATTTCAAAAGGCATTTATCTAAGTTCGTACAATAACGAACTGTTGACATACAGGTTAACTCAGTAATGTGAATATCTTGTTTTAAATCAGGGGAAGTAACAAAATAGTAATGAGCTGAGTAACCAACTCCTGAAAATAGAAAACGTTCACCCGGACTGATGGCAACTGGAAAATTGTAGAGGTTGTTTTCACTTTTTTTCCTAAAATGCCCTTTTATCACCCGGAATCACATGATGATATATTTTACCCAACTGCAAATTTTACTTAGGTATTTTTGAAAATGACATTATCATAACTTTAATTGTTAAATATCTTTTTATGTTTCTTTATTAAATTGTCACTTCAGGGTGACAGCGGTGGCCCACTTGTCAGTGAAAGTGATGGGACTTGGACATTGGTTGGAGTAACTAGCTGGGGAGCAGGTTGCGGTAGTCCACAATCACCCGGTGTCTACGTAAACGTGACGCTTTTCATAGACTGGGTCGAGACGACAGTCGAAGAAGAATTTTGCAGTTCAGTTGGTTCTGGAGGATATGAACCATCAATTTTGCAATTTCTTTTGATTTGCTTTGTCAAAATCTTCGCCTAAAATCGCCAAGAGAAAATAGCAATGACACTGTGGTACAAGAACAGTTATTGTTTTCTCGTAAGCGTTGAAGTAGATAATCATAAACTAGGATATTCAGCTGCAAAAGCCAGTTAAGTAGGATGACATCAATATCAGATTGACTGTTTTTCATTTTACTTATTTTCTTGATTATCATTGCTTTTTATCTTACTGTCAAATAGGATAAACAAGGATCACTCTAGCAGTGTTTAAGACATGAGACTTAAATTATCCTCAACATATCGGAAATTTAAATTCATCGTGACTATCATTTTTCCAACCGTGATTCAATCGGATAAGACAAAGTTTTGGTTTTTCACTAAAGTTGGTGTTCTCTGCTTACTTTTCCATGACTTATAAGATTCATAATTTGAAAAATCGTTTTCCAAATCTACTTAAAATGGCTACAGCACTGAACTCATTGTATAAATAAAACTTTTATCAAATCATACTTCGATATCTAAGTTGGTTTTGTCGAAACATTTTTATTATATTCATCTCGTTGTTACAAGTCTTTGTCATACATTTCCAATAATTCCTGTTTTATTTCTCTTTTTGACATAACAACTCCATTGTCCACAAATTTCGCGTAACCTTTCTGATTCGGTGTCTTTTGAAACACTTCAAATCCATCCATTCCTTTGAACACGTCCTGTGCTTCGCCAGCGCAGTCCCCCAGCTTGTCTCCTTTTTTGATGACGACGTGAACTTTGCCTTGGATGCGATACTCCACTTCATACCTAGCGATGTAATCCTCTTCTGTGATGTTTAAGTTCAAGTTCACTCGCTTGCACCTCGGCACCACTACGTCAGATTCGATGACGTTCGTGTTTCTTCCGTCTCGTTTACCTCTTCTGTCCACCCATCGGCTGAATTACAAAATTCAAGGCTGGTCACGACGCAGACCTGTTGGGGGCGCAAGAGACACCAGTCCTGCAACAAAATGTGTGCCCATTTGTCATAGACCAGCTATAACTCGTCGTTGAACTCCGCTCGACTCAAATCTCTATTACATGAGTCAATGCACTCAAATACACATGCATGGTAACTTTAGCCCCACAGTCACTCCCGTATATTTAGAATTCAAGAAACATGACAAGGTAAAAAGGATATCGATTATAGTGTGTGTTGAATCTACCCTTCATTGCATTGCTGACACTGCTCACTTCGCAATTGGAACAGTATTGTGAGTTGAACTTTATGACAGACTGAAATAAGGCCATCTCCTTTCTGGAACACAAGAGCCTCCTTTTGAAACTTATCTATGCCATGATCCTGGTATGTTCCCGCACTCTATACGTATTGCTTCTACAGTTGGACTGACTCTTTTAGAACAGTCTCATTATTTTGATTTCATCCAACCCTTCGTCTTAATCATATTGGTGTACTGAGGACACCACCAAATTTATCGAGTGCCAAAATCGATGAGATTGTCGGGATATAGAATTACCTGATGCAGACAATACTGGATATAATATCAAAAGTTACCAATCCTCTTTAAACATTTGGTGTAAATTCTAAGCTGGATGGGTTGGGGCCTTGAACATTTCCAACCACGCAGAGGGATTTGAATTTGTTTGTTTTGTGATATTTAAATCGGTGCGTAATATTAGTTAAATGGACACCGGCAGGTTGCCCGTACGTTGATATAGTTTCTCAAAACATTTCGTTTTCCTGATAACTTAAGGGAGGGAGTCTTCGGAATTGCGCGTGTGCGACATTTTTGTTGACAAACAATTTATTTCATGCATGAGATACATCAATTCAACATAGTTGCAACATTAAATTTTACGATATTCGATCTTATCAAATATGATTCAACTTTCATCATAGCAAACATACCGCATATACAGTATTTACATTGGCCATAGGGGTATCGGTCCCTGGCAACATTTGAGCAGAGTTCCGACGACTGCCTCCCTTTAAAGATATATTCTTCAAAAGTCGTCTTCGTAGTTTTTCTGAGATGGGTACAAACATTGTGAATTGGAGGAAGTCGGATTGGTTGATTTTTTCAGCCAAAAACTTGGAGGGATTTCTTTAAATGACCAGAACAGTGGTATGGCAATGAGGAAATCGTGCATACATGATGTGTTTGTAGAACTGTGGTCTGCCTGATGCTGGTTTTTACATTCACTATTTGCGTACTAGCAGCTGTACCGTTTTCTGTGCAAATTCCTGCAAGATATAGACACAATAAGAGGCTCGGAATTCAGGGGAAAGATGCATTTCTTTCAGCAATGTGTAAAAGCCACACACCATTGGACAAAGGATACACATCTGTACAGCCCACAGCTAAATAAACAAAACGAGTTTCCGACTAAATACATTTCGAAAATAGGGCGGGTATGTCCAGATATTTCATTTCTGAATTCTAGCAGCTGTTCAGAAACAATATCCGTTCAGGGTACCCCGATTCAGTTCTGACAACATTCAGCTGTATGTACTGCAGTGCCAATCTATATTGGTTTACAATTTTCAAAAATAACGGATCTATGGGACTTCGATAGTACTGAAAATCCTTAAACGAATGTTCAAAGATACTTTAAAAAATTCGTATGAAACCGTCGTTACTGTACGATACGACTCCACACTTATGCACGTACCCGTAAGTTTTACACAGATTGCACGGCATCAATCAGTTTGCCGATGTGAAAAGACATTGTTGATGTAATGAGGCATTACTCATGAACATGATAACTGTTGTACGGCGACATTAAGATACATTCTGTAACGAAAAAAAAGACAAAATTACAGTAGGCTATTATAGTTGCCTGAAGTCAGCGGCGATGTCTTATTCGAACTACAAAAATATTGCCTCGTGACGTTCTTCAATTTCGTGCAAACGCTCAAACCTAAAGTGATGTTACTAGTATGTTGGACTTCAACGGCCAAGTAACACCGTTAGTGCATTCAACACGAAAAGAGGGGGTTATACAATTAGAAAAACCTGGTAATCTTGTTCGGAAGTCCACTTCAAGTTGTGATTAATGACAACGAAGCAAACGAACATTCTTCCTCAGTCTATGAGCGCATTTACAGATTGAAATCCTAATAGCATAAGTTATGACATCGCTTGCCCATCGATATATCAATGATCTGATTAGTTTGAACAATCCTGCACTGTAAAGTTAAGTGTTAAAGGATAGTGTTACGTGCAGAGAAAACGAACAAAAGGGTGAACTCAGCAGTTTCCGTTTAAACAAAATTTATTACGAAAACAAAACTAATTGCTAAGTTAGGGACAGAGTACAAGCTTTAAAAGTGTACAGACTACTTATCTCAGCTGGGACGGCAAAGCTCCAGTCTCAGAGTTGTAACAGTCAGTTGGATGAATGAACAGTCCTTTGGCTTGCAGGCTTGAAGCTGCACAAAGACCACAGTATAAATCCAGCGTTGACAGTGAAGGTCTTGAAAAGTCTTGAGAATGACTACTGCTGGAGTTTAGTAACACACAAGAGACACGATCCCAAAAGTCTGACTGGAAGCTGAGCACGTCCCTTTTATAAAGGCATATAAGAACAATCTAGAACTTTTATTGACATGCTAATTACTGTTCTAAAATTATCTCCCTTACACAACTAATCAACTTTCCAGAACATTCCAAACATGACTAATTGAATTCAAGGTTGTGAGGTCATCAAGGGCAGTGACCTTGAGAATGTTCTAGACTAATTGAACTCAGGTCATGATGAGTGTGGGGTAAATGACCTACATAACACACCCCCTCTTCAAAAAAAAAGAAAATTTTTCAAAGAAAAATCTTTCTTTTGCAAGTGTAATCTTGAAAAGGATTTAAGTACTCAAATTTTGTTTTACTCTAAAGTAAAATTTCTTGAAAGTGAACAACAATAAAATTTCTTGAAAGTGAACAACAATAATTTCTAAATACGAGAGAGACAGTCTGCAATTAAATTGTCTCTGCCTTTGATATGTCTAATGTCAAGATTAAACTCCTGTAACATTAAACTCCATCTTAGCAATCTCTGATTTTTGCCTTTAAATTTCTGCAGAAAAACAAGAGGGTTGTGATCAATATAAACCACTATTGGCTGATTTGAAGAAGTAACATAAACTTCAAAATGCTGTAAAGCTAATATCAAAGATAAACACTCTTTTTCAATTGTAGAGTAGTTTCTCTGGGATTTGTTAAATTTGCGTGAAAAATAGCAAACAGGATGATCTACCCCATGACTATCCTCTTGCAATAAAACAGCACCAGCAGCCGTATCACTAGCATCCACAGCTAATTTGAATGGCAAAGTGAAATCTGGTGCAGACAACACTGGGGCACTTTGCAGTATGGCTTTAAGTGTGTCAAATGCCTGTTGGCATTGCTCTGACCAAACAAACTTTACTTTCTTTTTAAGTAAGTTAGTCAAAGGCTCAGTAATTGTGGAGAAATTTGGACAGAATTTTCTGTAGTAACCAGCCATACCAAGAAAGCGCATCAGTTGTCGTTTGCAGTTTGGTATGGGAAAACTTGAAATGGCACTGATTTTGCATCAACAGGTTTTACCTCACCCTGTCCTACAGTATGTCCGAGGTAAGTTACCCTCGCCCAACCAAACTCAGATTTGGCAAGGTTGACAGTCAACATTGCTTTACTCAGTCTCTCAAAGAACTTCTGCATGAGCTTGATGTGTTCCTCCCAGGTGTCACTATACAGGACGACGTCGTCAACGTAGGCTGCACACCCGTCTAGCCCGGATATGACGTCGTTGATCATCCGTTGGAACGTTGCCGGAGAGTTCTTCATTCCGAATGGCATCACCTTGTACTGGAACAATCCGTCTGGTGTAACAAAGGCGGATATTTCACGAGCACGATCCGTCAGAGGGACTTGCCAAAATCCCTTCAGTAGGTCAAATTTCGTCACGTACTTGGCTTTTCCCACTCGGTCGACGCAGTCATCAATCCTCGGGATTGGGAAAGTGTCTGTCTTTGTTAAAGTGTTGACCTTCCTAAAGTCCGTGCACATACGATAACTGTGATCTGATTTGGGAACAAGTATGCACGGCGAACTCCAGTTACTTTTACTGGGTTCAATAAAGTCATTGTCCAGCAGGTATTTGACTTCTTCCTGGAGATATTTCGCTTTTGTTGGATTCAGTCTGTATGGATGTTGTTTTACAGGCTTACTGTCCCCAACATCAACGTCGTGATAGATGACGTTTGTCCTCGTTGGAACATCTTGAAATAGGTGTTTATATTCGTGGAGCAGTTCTTTCACCTGTTGTTGTTGTTCTGGCTGGAGGTGTGCCAACTTTGTAGACTCCAGCTTCTCCAGGATTTCTGAGTTCTGAAGCTTGACCGAGCCCAGCTTTGAGTTTAGAGTATTTTCACTTAAGTCAGTTTCAGTATCACTATCTTCATAATGGTTTGAACTGACTGCACTGACAGGCTGAGTTATAGTAGGATTATCCCTATCCAAATATGGCTTAAGCATATTTATGTGACATAGCTGTTTTTGTTTTCGCCTGTCAGGTGTTGTTATGATGTAATTTAAATCACTCAATTTCTTATCGATTAGATATGGCCCAAAGTAACGAGCATGGAGTGGTTTGCCAGGAACCGGAAGTAGAACAAGAACTTTTTGACCTGGTTCAAACTTCCGTTTTGAGGTGTTTTATCGTATTGGTTTTCATTGACTGCTGAGATGACTCAAGATTTTCTCTGGCTAATTCACATGCTTTAGAGAGTTTTGTACGAAAATCTGACACATATTGCAAAATATTCAGACAATCATCGTCGTCAGACAGGAATTTCTCTTTAACGAGCTTAAGTGGGCCACGGACTGTATGTCCAAATACAAGCTCAAATGGGCTAAAACCAAGAGACTCTTGAATTGACTCTCTAACAGCAAAGAGCAGAAAATGAATTCCTTCATCCCACTGTTTCTCTGTGTCAAAACAGTAGGTCCTAATCATGTTTTTCAAAGTTTGATGAAATCGCTCAAGAGCACCCTGACTTTCTGGATGATAGGCGGATGACCTATACTGTTTAATGCCTAGCTGATCCATTACTTGTTGAAAAATACCAGACATAAAGTTGGAGCCTTGATCGGACTGACACATTTAGGGAGGCCAAATAAAGTGAAAAATCTGACTAAAGCTCTCACTATAGTCTTTGTCTTTATATTTCTCAGTGGTATGGCTTCTGGGAACCGGGTTGATGTACACATAATTGTCAACATGTACTCATTTCCTGATCTTGTTTTTGGTAGGGGCCCAACACAGTCTATTAGTATCCTACTAAATGGTTCTTGAAATGCAGGAATTGGCTGTAAAGGGGCCTTTGGAATGGTCTGATTTGGCTTTCCTACCACTTGACATGTGTGACAAGTTTTACAGAAATGTGCTACATCCTGCCTGAGATTAGGCCAATAAAAGTGACTGAGAATTTTGTGATAAGTTTTCCTGACTCCTAAGTGACCAGCCCAGGGGGTTTCATGGGCTAGGCGCAATATTTCAGCAGGTAGGGCTTTGGAACCACAATTTGATGTTTTATAGCCCAATCGTCATCAACCAAACATCTGGAGGTCTCCATTTACGCATGAGAATACCAGACTTTGTATAATAGGAAACAGAGCCATCTGAAGTTTTACCTTCATCATCTACCCTGTCAAACAAAGACAAAATATCTGGGTCTTTGTGTTGTTCTGCAATGAGATTTGATCTAGAAAATGTCTGACTTTGGTCAGCAGAAGTTTTACTGGAAGTTTCAAATCCACGAGGGATAACGGAATGATCCGTGTCAAACACCTGACTGAGAAAGGTGTCATTTAAGTCAACATCTGTGACATTATTTTTGAGAGTATTTTGATTCTCAGAAGTTTTCTTTGACATGGCTCGAGTAATGGCACATGAAGGAAATAATCGGGTATCTCTTGTTCAATTGGCTCTGGATCCTGATCTAAACTAGGATTATCAGTCACAAGTGGATTAGTAATGACCTTGTCCCCAGCAAGGTCGTTTCCAAGAAGAAGGTGAATCCCTTCAAAAGGCAAAAAAAGGCTAATACCTAAAGCCACAGGTCCAGAACAAACAAGTCCGAAGACAAATAGACATTATGGAGAGGAACAGGAATGTAGTCATTACAATCTACCCCTTAATAAGAACTTTAGAACCTGAAAATGACTTTTCAGAAAACGGCAGGGTATCTGCCTGCAACAAAAAGAGACTGGAAGCCCCGGTATCTCTTAAAATTTTGACAGGGGTAGCGGAAGAGAAATCACTAGAAAGTGATATAAAACCATTATGAATAAATGGCTCGAAAATACCCATAATGCTATCTTGAGAAGAATTGACCTTGACCTCATTAATTGGGGATAAGAGGGGTTTAACCTCAGAAAATGTGTTGCAACATTATTAGACTCTAATGAGTTGATGAAGAAATAAAGCCGGTTGGCTTAGATCCACTTTGACCACTTTGACCTTCACGTTTTCTTTTCAATTTGAAACACTCTGACATTAAATGGCCGTCTTTCTTACAATAATTACAAGAAAGTGTACCGAACTGTTTGTCAGAAGGAGATTGAGACTTGGGATCTGATGATGTGGAAGTGTTACTTGAACTCTGTGAACTGTTGTCATTTGATTTTCTACTGTCCTTTGAGAAATTCTTGGATGAAAGGACGAGTTAAATTTACCTGCATTGTTTCTGTAGGAAAAGGACTGGGATGGTTTGCTGAGAAATGAAGATTTTGGGTCAATGAATAATCATCGGCCAAACGTGCAGCAACCTCTAATGTATCTGCCTTTGTTCATTGATAAACGTCTTGATGTCACTCCGGATGCACCTTTTAAATTCCTCAATCAAAACAAGTTGTCGTAATTTGTCATAATTCTGACTAACCTTTTCAGAAGAACACCAGCGATCAAACAGTTGTTCTTTTGTTCGAGCAAATTCAACATAAGTTTGATCCTTCACCTTCTCACAATCCCTAAATTTCTGACGGTACGCTTCAGGCACCAACTCATAACCCTTGAGAATTAATTCCTTCACAGAATCATAATTTGAAGCCTGCTCTACTGACAACTGAATGTAAATTTCTCTGGCTTTACCCACCAAAGCACTCTGCAAAAGCATAGACCAGGACTCCTTAGGCCAATTCAGACTCTGAGCAATTTTCTCAAAATGAAGGAAATATTTATCAACATCCTTTTCTTGGAAAGGGGGAACTAGCCTGAAATGCTTAGTGATGTCAAACTTGTCTGAAGGGAAGAATTTTCCTGACTGTCCAAGCTCTAAACGTTTCATTTCTAATCTTTCCTGCCTATCTTTCTCTCTCTGTCTTTCTTCCATTTCTAATTGCATTTGTATTTTTTCTTTTTCTAATGCCTGTCTCTCTTTTTCCATTTGTAATTCTAGTTTCTTGATCTCCAAATTTGTCTGCAATTCTAATTCTAATTTTCTGAGTTCAGAGGTAGACTCGGGCTCATAATCTTTCAGGGTGGATTCCTCAAATTGGCCTAAATCAACTAGATGTTTGGCAATACGGTACTGTATTTCCCTCTTGCGCATAGATCTTTTGACTTCTACTTTAAGGAAATTGGCCAGTGCAATGAGGTCGTCTTTTCTGAGGGAATCAAATGTGTCCTGATCAAGGTCATCCATTTCCTCTGGTTTAAATTCCGCCATGATTAAATTTCGCTGAGTTCACAGTATACAGTAGTTTTGAAAAGGCTGTCAAAATGTTGTCAAACGGCTCAAAATATTCGTCTCCCGGACGAGCCCCCAATTTGTTACGTGCAGAGAAAACGAACAAAAGGGTGAACTCAGCAGTTTCCGTTTAAACAAAATTTATTACGAAAACAAAACTAATTGCTAAGTTAGGGACAGAGTACAAGCTTTAAAAGTGTACAGACTACTTATCTCAGCTGGGACGGCAAAGCTCCAGTCTCAGAGTTGTAACAGTCAGTTGGATGAATGAACAGTCCTTTGGCTTGCAGGCTTGAAGCTGCACAAAGACCACAGTATAAATCCAGCGGTTGACAGTGAAGGTCTTGAAAAGTCTTGAGAATGACTACTGCTGGAGTTTAGTAACACACAAGAGACACGATCCCAAAAGTCTGACTGGAAGCTGAGCACGTCCCTTTTATAAAGGCATATAAGAACAATCTAGAACTTTATTGACATGCTAATTACTGTTCTAAAATTATCTCCCTTACACAACTAATCAACTTTCCAGAACATTCCAAACATGACTAATTGAATTCAAGGTTGTGAGGTCATCAAGGGCAGTGACCTTGAGAATGTTCTAGACTAATTGAACTCAGGTCATGATGAGTGTGGGGTAAATGACCTACATAACAATAGAACACCAATTAAACGCCTTTTTGTAACACTTTTTGAACGCGTCTAGACGTTCAGAAATTTAACACTACGTGTTCAACCAATGTTCAATTTTTTAACACACGTGTGCAGATTTTGAACACTTCGTGTTCATCAGACATTATATTGAACACCATGTGTTCCATATCTGAACATACGTTGCACATGAAATGCGTTCAAAACATTGAACGCATTTACGCGTTCAAAGGGCAGTAACACTTTTTGAACGCATGGACGCCGTTCAACGATAAGTGTGTTAAAGGTTAGAACACATGATATGCACTTGTTGAACGCCTTTAATTTTGCGCGTTCACGGGGTGTTCAAGCCTGGAAATAACAAAACAGACCACTTATATATAGTAAAATTATTTTATTTAAAAATACACAAAAATCCTTTAGTAAAATACAATTATTTAGTGTCAATTGGGCACATAAACACCGTTGGTGTTTTCCTCTGACAAACTTTACAAAGTGGCCATATGGCCACTTTGTAAAGTTTGTCAGAGGAAAACACCAACGCCAATTAACACCTTCCTATCAAAAAATAAACAAAAGAAAATCCCCATAAACACTGTAGATCGTTTTCAAACAATATGAACAAAGTAGTGACAAAACAGGTTTTACTTATTGTGGATTACGTTATATGTTCATACTTGCAAAAACGTACGAAACATCTGTTTGAAAGAGCTAAAAATTTGGCTTACTTGAATATGTATCACATGTTGATAATTCCTTATGTCTTAAAAATGTCTGAAATGTCTTTAATGTCTCAAAAATACAATTTGTGTATTTCATCATAACTTGTAGATATATGATTAGGAAAATCCCCGGAAACCTGTACTCCAAATATTAAATGAATCGTACTGGCCGTTTTGAAGAAAACGCTTGGGATGTAAACATTTGAGGATGATGCCACACATTCACCTATGATATAAGGTCTACGTCCTTAACAGCAAAGCTAAATCAGTAACAAACCGAGAACAAAAGACGTCCTGATCTAAAATATAAAATAATCAAAGATTTGGTAGCAGGCTATGATCAACTAAATGTTACTGGCATAAGCCTTCAAAGACATGAATTCTCCTTCATCAGATGCCAGGGTGTAATGAAGATTTGAAGCAGAAAGCGACAGAAAATTCAGAGTGGAAATTTCAGAAAATTCCGAAATTTAGAGTGTACATTTTTCACTGTGAATTTTCTGTGGCTTTCTGCTTTAATTCTTCATTCCACCATTGCATCTGATAAGGGCGACTACAAGTATTTGAAAGCTTATTCTCCAGTAACATTTAGTTAATCATAGCGTTCTGGACATAGCTCAGATAAATTCAGAACAAAAATACAGAAACTTATCAATTCAGTTACTAACCCTCGAAAGTTCAAATCTACATCAGAGATGAACTGAGGTTCTCAAGCTTGTTTCCAGACAGCTATCTGTACACTCATATTCTTCAATTTCTGTACCAATAGCTTCTGTAATAACTCTTCGATTTCACGTTCATCCAACTTTTCACGTCCTGAAAATAATGCAACAATAGATAATATGGCGACATGAGACTTCAAATGAAAGACAATTTGGCCTTATCAGGTTAAGGAAAAGGGGTGACTTTTGTATACAGTGCCTCTTTTCGTCAATGTTACAAAATATTGGCTTCTTCGTGTCATCAACTGATGAAAAGTAAAAGCAAAGCCAACTCTCATATGCTAAAACAATATTCTTCGATGTTTAACTAAAGTTTTAAATTTACATGCGATTGTGGTTACTAAAAGACATGTGTTAGCTGTGATTACGCAGCGGTAAGTGGCATATCGATCGCGCTCGGGTCAAGGGTCATCGCTCCAGTGATGACCCTTGACCTGAGTGCGATCGATACCCCATGGCCCAAAACACTGCTGCGTATTCGCAGCTAGTGTATGGTCCACCAGCCACTGAAAGAAATAAAGGTTTCTTCACGTAGTTAAGCTTTTTCAAAGTACAATACAATTAATTTCGAAGGATAATAATACAGATGCTTCAAAATCCAATACCTTTTAATATTTTGGAGAGAAAACTTACCCTTTCTGGTCTTGCTTTCGCACGATTACGACTTCAGCGTGCGCTTACAAGAAAAATGTCGCAACTTCCGTTTGATGCATCATGGGATAAGAAAAGGCACCAAACTTGAACACCAAGTGTTAAGAAGTAGAACGCCTCTTGCACGCCGATGTTAAAATTAAAACGTTCATGGTGGTTTTTTGATTTTCTTTTCAAAATTTCAAAATTTCAACCCGTAATAAACGTGTAAAATTATTTTTTATACTTCCTTTTTTAGAAAAAACATGCTTTCAGCAATTGTAGACCGGAAATATTTTCCACTTATTGTGAAATTCGTTACACCGAAATCCGTGTACGTATGCCGGACAGCGAGGCAGTAGTAAAGTTAATATAGCCATTGTAAAGTAAAAAACACAAAAGATTGTTAATTGTTACACAGTATTGTAAAATTTCTGTGATGCTGAGTTTTTGAATACTTGGAGGAGATAGTTGTTAACACTACGTGTTCAGGTTTAGAACATCATTGTTCATAATATGAACACTAGTGTTAACAATATGAACACTAACCGTTCAAATTTGAACATCGACATGTACATTTTGAACGCGTAAAGACGCGTCTAGCGTCCGCTATTTTTACAGTGTAGTATTTCTAATTCTCTCCATCACATCTATCCAGATGAATTAGAAATAGAAGAAACAACAGAAAGTGTGAGCTCAGCGTCATACCTTGATCTATTTGAAATAATTAGACAAAATAAATTGCTTACTAAACTATACTACAAAAGGGACGATTTTTAATTTCGAAATCGTTAACTTTCCCTGCTTAATCAGTAATATTTTCGCATCCAGCTTATGGTGTATACATTTCACAACTCCTGAGTCAGAAATTGTAGAGCTTGTGATTCATATGAAGACTTTCAAGTGAGACACAGCTTTCTGGTCTTACAGTTAATGAGACAAGGATTTCCAAAAGTAGGTTGCTATATGGTACATATGGAGAACTTATATAAAATTAAAGCTGCAAGCAGCGTTGGCGGGGCCCAAGCGGTTGCCATGGTTGAAAGTACTTGCATTGATGATACAATGTGCAAATTTTGAGCTTCCATGTGTTACATGTGTAGAGAAATCTTTAGACTAGTTGTTAACACATGTGAAAATACATTTATAAGCTCACGCATCTCAATTCCCATGTGAAATGATTGTGAAAAGTATGCTTGACAGAGAGAGCGAACAAGCATTTTAAGTACAATTGATGTAGAGCATCATAGCTCATTCTGGAAATTTACCATGTGTCCTATGTGTTGACAAATCCTTTGACTAGTTGTTATAAGTGAAAATTTCCTGTCAAAGATCATTTTTCTCATTTCCCATTTACATGATTTTGAAAAGTGTGTCATAGACAAACGGGAAATAGCATTACAATAAATTTCCACTGATTGTGTGGTCACTTGTCAGCCATACAGACTGATGTGATGACAAGAAAAATAAAAATTTTGTCTGTCATCCTCGTGCCCGTCAATTCAGATCCGCTGCGTCAGCCTTTATTCTGCTCATGGGGAAATAATTAAAAAACAAAATAAACACAAAAAACTAGGCGATAGTATATGTATAAAACAGAAGCTTAAAAAATAATTGACACTTATATTCCATTCAGAACTGTACTCATATGTAACTCTTATGCGCTGTCAAAACTGTGCAAATGCTGCGATTAAGTTAATCAAAGAACTGTTGTTATACACAAATAATTAAGCAACACTGCTGTGCAGTCTGCGTGCATTCCTATGATGTTGTCATGTTTAACTCCGTGTTGTTGATTGAAGAATAAAAAAAATTACAGTAACAAATTCCTGCCTCACCACATCATTTTATGTCTAGGCGAACCAGCATTTTAAGCCAAATTGATGTATACCATCCTAGCTCATTCTGTAAATTTAATATGTGTCCTATGTGTTGATATATCCTTGAACTAGTTGTTATACATGAAAATTTCGTGTCAAAGATCATTTTCCCCATTTCCCATTTACATGACTTTAAAAAGTGTGTGTCATAGACAAATGGGAAATAGTATTACAATAAAAGTCCATTAATTGTGTGGTCACTTGTCAGCCATACAGACTGATGTGATGACAAGAAAAATAAAGTTTTTTTTCTTCCTCTGCGTCCTATTTTCTGCTAATGAGGAAATACATGAAAAAAACGTGCAAAAAATACATCACGATAGTGCATGTATAAAACAGAACCGTACAAATAATTGACACTAACATTCAGATCAGAACTGTATACATATTTCACTCTTATATTACTCTGTGAAAACTGTGCAAATGCTGCACTTAAACCGCTGAACTGTTGCTGTACAAAAATAATAAAGCAACACTGCTGTACATTTGTCTCTGCGTGCATCATGATGTTGTCATTTTTTCCTGCGTTGTTGATTGAAGAATGAAAAAAGAAACCCGCGTCACCACATAATTTTTGAAATATGTCTAGAATAAGAAAGAAACGTTTTATTTTTCTTGGCGTAGTACTAGTTGTTTTAATGACCTGTACACTATGAATTTCAAAATGTTGGGTAGAACAAAAGGGTGTTCTTCAAAACCTGAAAATTCCAAATATTAAAATGCAAAAGTTACTGGCAATAACAAAGTATGGAGTTGTTACTCAGGAAACAAATGCTAAACATCGTGGTAAAAGTTGAAACTACAGTCTCTTTTATAAGATTACAAGTTTTGCAGTAAGAAGAGTGGGTAGCTGAACAAATCATAACAGCCTTGAGTACGAATCCTCCTTTTTAAGTGTCAAATAATACTAGTCCTGAGGCAAAAGTTAGGCGTATGCGATGCAGCTATATTTAATAGTTACAAACCTGTAATCGCTATCAATGCTGTACTGCACATATCGCTATAGACAACGGCACGAAACCTGCTTCTGCATACCAGTTTTTCAAACGAATTAGATATCCATTCTCATAGCAGTTCAAAAGTAAAATACTCTTGGACTTGAGAAATGTGTGCATTATAGACTTTCGATAAATTTGCTTTACGCTTGAATTTAGCATGGAGCTTTGGTAGCTCTATGAATTTAACAAGCGATGCTCGGACACTGGCAGCGCACAGCGCATCGATGACACTTGGGTCAGGGGTCATCATCAAAAACGTCAGTGCCTATTCACGGCCAGCTTGATATGAATCATGCCACGGATCGCGAAAATCACGGATCATATATCCAAATGTTCATGTCTAATACGTAAAGAGAACCCGAAAATATAAAACACATAATGATTTGATATGGAGAAACATCATTTTGTTTCACTGACGGTCAAGTTAAATGCTCAAATATCGCGACAAGACTTGCACATTTGCACAATATGAATGCGGAAGTACGTCGACTGTACTCTGCGGACGAGCGAGCGCCTTCTCTGAAAATCTGTTTACAATATCACGTCACAATACACTGAAAATTCTTGCGAATTCATCTTTAAGGAAGCCAATTCACACAAGTTCCTAACGTCAGTACAGATATTTTCTTGTTGGCAGCAATACACCACCAACATTTTCGCCGTTCAGGAGTGCCTTACTCGCTCTACGTTGAAAAAAAGCCGTATGCTTTTAACCATGCCGTTCCTAACTTTGCAAATTCCAGTCGACTTTCCTACTCTGATCATAATCTTTCTTTCCATTTCATAGCTTTACTTGCGCTTACAACCTGTGTTAGGGGTGGTTCTCCCCAATATTGGTGGAGCTGCCTAAAGTCAAAAACGAAAGTTTGCCGTTTTTGCTTAGTTTCACCGTCACTACGATCCTTCAGTGTTGATGATGACACTCACAGGCGTGCTGTTTGCATGGCAGGGCTGTGTGTTACCGGCGTTATACGGCCTCCCACCACATCGTATAACGCCGGTAACACACAGCCCTGTCATGCAGAGCTAGGTATTTGTATAAGTGTAGTTTATGCTATGTTCTGACGTTCTACGGAAGAGAACGTCGGAACGTAGCATAAACTATACTTATACAAACTACCAAGTAAACAGCACGCCTGTGACGACGTTGTACTGCACAGTGCACGGAGCAATCTGTAGGTACATTGTGCGAAGTTGTCCAACCCAAAACTTAGTAAATCTTAGTCAAATAGTCATGGTAAACATGGGTACTTTTGTTTGTTAGCTATTTCGTAACAATTTTATTCATTACTGTATGTGTAACAAATACGATCTTCTGACGCATAAGGTCGGGGATGCACAGAGATAAAGTATTACTTCTCGAGTTGAATGCAGGACAGCGCGTGGACAGACAAAGTGATGACGTCATCTGCAATTTTCGATCCGCAAGTTTGGATAATATTTGCCTAAATCTTCTCGGCAAACGCTACTTTTTTCTCGCATTTGCGATTTTGCGAGCAGGCAGCGGAAACACTGCCTGCGTCATTGCGAACAAAGGAAGGCCACAACGCACCTTATTTTCAAGCAGGCGATTTATGTTTGTTTTTCAGATTTCGTCCATTGAAAATCCTACCAGCACGCGAACGGCAAACAAAGAATTTATTGTATGGTACCTAATGTAGAGTGTTTGGATAACATACACAAGAACGTTCTAAATTACTCATGGAGTTGATCGTTGAAACTGAATAGTGACAGTAGTGGTACTTGGAGCAAAAGTTTCTAGCATTGTTGTTTCTGAACGTTGGTGTCACTCAAGTCCACATGCTTAAATATTCAAACCTTGGAATTGAGGAAGTGCATATTTACTGAGTGTTTCGACTGTAATAAGCTGCGCAAACAAACATTCTGAACAGCTACACTAACAACTGATATGGTCGCACCTAATTAGACCTAGAACAATGGCAAGAGCGTCCAGCTCTGATTAACCATTTTACCTGCAGGCTGTGAGCACGGTCCCTCCACAAAACCGTGCTGTGAGTGACGATTTTGCAGTTCGCCGGCATTGAGTCAATAGCCTGTTATTTCAGCAACAGTGACGCAATACATTTTTCTACAAGTATTTTACTTCTCACTTTCCGATTTCAAAATGTTTATGACAAACAGCCTATAATGTTTATCATACCCTTACTTCATAATATTGACATTTTAGTTTCAATTAGATCTCAACGTCACCACGAACTTCATTACACAAGGTGTTGTTTTAACGTATCAGCAATTTTGATGTGGTCTTGTTTACATTTTTAATCAGCTACATGCTCTCAGTTACACAACACACCAGGGCCACTCCATGCATGTCAGATAGAGAAACATAAAAAAATCACCACACCTTGCAATGTCATATATCTTACTTTTTTATTCGTGATGAACAAGTGAGCGTGCATTCAGACACCTACATACAAAATTACCCGAATAGCTTCATTTATGATCCTTGACACTCACAAAACAGCTGTGTGTAGACTCCAGTAATTGTGGCAGGACCTTGTCCCACTCTATTTCAGTCAATCACAGCAGTCGGCCACCCCTAAAGTTAGTGGCACGCTCTTCTAAGTACTTCCGTGGCAGTATACTTGACAACGTCATCCTGGCGTACAAAACCTGGGCGCTGAAGTTACTATACACAATGGGCCGAGATTAGGGTTCGTGCGACTGCTAGTTGAATTTGACAGCGGGCATTGCAGTCTGTTGTTCCGTCTTTGACTCTCAAGTGTACAATATAACATACATCACTGATCGATCTTCTGACTGACGAGGTTTTAAACTGCTGCCTTATGAACATTGGGGCGACTTAACCGATCCAAATACCTTTCGCAAACTTGAAAGTGCTCGCACTAAGAAAGATATGAAGTAACATTTCAGTTAAATCTGTGTGTTGGTTTTTGAGAAGAAAATTTTTAAGGATTAAATTGCGATTTTCGCTATATCCACTACAGCGAACAAACCTCCTGACTGACCCAAACGCCTTTCGGAAATTAGAAAGAACTACCACTAGGGATTATGAGTGTAAAATTTTAGTTCAATCTGTGTATTGGTTCTGGAGGAAAATATTTTAAAAGATTAAATTACGAGTTTTGCAAAATCAAATATGGCGGCAAAACCATGTGACCTATCCGAATGCCTTTCACAAACCTGAAAGAGATATTACAATAGATGATACATGTAAAATTGCAGTCTACTCGGTGTGTTGGTTCTAGAGAAGAAGATTTTTAAAGATGAAATTACGATTTTCGCAAAATCCAATATGGCGGCCAAACCACGTGACCGATCAAAACGCCTTTCACAAACTTGAAAGTGATCACTGTAAGCATGACATGAGTAAAATTCCAGCTTAATCAGTGTTTTGGTTCTGGAGAAGAAGAAGATTTTTAAAGATTAAATTACGATTTTTTGCACAATCCAATATGGCGGCCAAACCACGTGACCGATCGAAACGCTTTTCGCAAACTTGAAAGAGATCACACTGTAGATGACATTTATTAAATTTTAGTTCAATTGGTGAATTTGTTCTGGAGAGGATTTTTAAAGATTAAATTGTGATTTCAAAAAATCCAATATGGCGGCCAAACCACGTGACCGATCGAAATGTCTTTTGCAAACTTAATAGAGATCACTGTAAGGATGACATGAGTAAAATTTTAGCTTAATCGATGTTTCGGTTCTGGAGAAGAAGATTTTTAAAGATTAAATGACTATTTTAGAAAATCCAATATGGTGGCCAAGGTCACGTGACCGCATGCGATTTTATTTGCAAATTCTAGAGACCTTAGGTCATGCTTACTATACAAAAAATTTCAAATCGACTAGACCCCTAGGTCTTCTGGAGAAGCCATTTTTAGGTTTTTGGAAAATCCAATATGGCCACCAGGTCACGTGACCAATCAAAATTTCAAGGGTCAGGTGCACGAGTACTAATTGATACCTACTAGCCCTACAAATTTTAGAAGTTTTCGTTCAACCGTTTTAGAGATCTAGGTCGACAAAGAATCGGCAGAAGAAGAAGAAAAAGAGGAAGAAGAGGAAGTAGTAGAACTTGAGCAATAACAATAGGGTCCCAGCCGGTCGGCTTTGGCCCCTAAATATGGTGTCTGTTACTCAGATGACAAGAGACAGTGCTCCTGGCTTTGAATCACAACAGTAATTTGGCAGCTAGCTGAATTACCGTACAACTACTTTGTCACTTTAGTTCAATCTTGACGGATGTAGCATGCTAGCAGGGTACTCTTACCCATTCCGGACACCTGGTACCACCACTTAACTAGTGGTTCGAGATTGCACTATTGATTTTGTCTGTGTTTTGTTGTGTTTGTTGTTGTTTTGTTTGTTTCTTGGACCTGGTGATTTACTTGCCTTAAATGATAACGATTGCTGGAATTGATTTGATGTCATATTGCGTACAATGATTAAAGTGCTGAAAGAGAAAGTGCTGTAGATTTCGTTTTTGCCGACCTTGTATTTCTCGCGTAATTTCACGGTTTTTCTTTACTTTCGCGCTTAGGTAAGGCTTCCGAAAGTATTGGATTGGCGGGTGAAAGGTAATATAGGATGGGTCGGCTAACCGGAACTTGAATAATTAAAGCTGCAAGCAGCGTTGGCGGGGCCCAAGCGGTTAACATGGTTGAAAAATCTTGCACTAATGATATTATGTGCAAAATTCGAGCATGAAAAAGTAGGATTTTGAACATCATCTTATAGTTACTGTACGTTTCACTTGGAATTTAATATTTTACAGAAAATCCAATATGGCGGCCAAACCACGTGACCGATCGAACCGCCTTTTGCAAACTTGAAAGAGATCACACTTGAGATGTTACATGTCAAGTTTCAGTCGAATCGGTGTGTTGGTTCTGGAGAACAAGATTTTTAGAGATTAAATCACGATTTTCGCAAAATCCAATATGGCGGCCAAACCACGTGACCGATTCAAACGCCTTTAGCAAACTTAAAGAGATCACACTTAAGATGTTACATGTCAAATTTCAGTCGAATCAGTGTGTTGGTTCTGGAGAAGAAGATTTTTAAAGATTAAATGGGTATTTTTCGAAAATCCAATATGGCGGCCAAACCACGTGACCGATCAAAACGCCTTTCGCAAACTTGAAAGAGATCACACTTAAGATGTTACATATCAAATTTCAGTCGAATCGGTGTGTTTGTTCTGGAGACGAAGATTTTTAAACATTAAATCACGATTTTCTCAAAATCCAATATGGCGGCCAAACCACGCGACCGATCAAAACGCCTTTCGCAAACTTGAAAGAGATCACACTTAAGATGTTACATGTTAAATTTCAGTCGAATCAGTGTTTTGGTTCTAAAGAAGAAGATTTTTAAAGATTAAATCACGATTTTCGCAAAAATCCAATATGGCGGCCAAACCATGTGACCGATCAAAACGCCTTTCGCAAACTTGAAAGAGATCACACTTGAGATGTTACATGTGAAATTTCAGTCGAATCGGTGTTTTGGTTCTGGAGAAGAAGATTTTTGAAGATTAAATCACGATTTTCTCAAAATCCAATATGGCGGCCAAACCACGTGACCGATCCAAGCGCCTTTCGCAAACTTGAAAGAGATCACACTTAAGATGTTACATGTGAAATTTCAGTCGAATCGGTGTTTTGGTTCTGGAGAAGAAGATTTTTAAAGATTAAATGGGTATTTTTCGAAAATCCAATATGGCGGCCAAGGTCACGCGATTTTATTGGCAAATTCTTAAGACCTTAGGCCATGCTTGCTATACAAAAAATTTCAAATCGACTAGACCCCTGGGTATTCTGGAGAAGCCATTTGTAGGTTTTCGGAAAATCCAATATGGCCGCCAGGTCACGTGACCAATCGAAATTTGTATACCCAGGTGCACGATATCTCACAGGTACCTATTAGCCCTGCAAGTTTCAGAAGTTTGCGGTAAGCGGTGTTTGAGTTCTAGGTCGACAAAAAAAGAGCGGAAGAACGAAAAGAAGAAGATTAAAGCTGCAAGCAGCGTTGGCGGGGCCCAAGCGGATAACATGGTTGAAAGATCTTGCACTAATGATATTATGTGCAAAATTCGATCTTGGAAAAGTATGATTTTGAACATCATCTCATAGTTACTGTACGTGTCAGTGGGAATTGCATATTCTACGTAAAATCCAATATGGCGGCGAAATATGAAGGATGTAGCACTTGTGGTTACTGAGTTATGGACATATACTCATATTTAAGGGCAAAGGTCATCGAGGTCACGTGACATTTTGTCAAAAAAATTGTAAAGCTTAGTTATCCCCATATACCAAAAATCAGACCTCTAGCTCTATTGGCTAGCTCAGAATTAGATATGCGCATAATTAATGAGGTACAGGATGTGGTGTCATAAGGTCTCCCATCATACCAAATATGAAGGGTGTAGCACTTGTGGTTACTGAGTTATGGACATATACGTCTTTTCAAGGTCAAAGGTCATCGAGGTCATGTGACATTTTGTCAAAAAATTGTATTGCTAAGTTATCCCTATATACCAAAAATCAGATTTAGCTCCATTGGCTGGCTCAGAATTACATATGCGCATAATTAATGAGGTACAGGATGTGGTGTCATAAGGTCTCCCATCATACCAAATATGAAGGGTGTAGCACTTGTGGTTACTGAGTTATGGACATATACGTATTTTCAAGGTCAAAGGTCATCGAGGTCATGTGACATTTTGTCAAAAAAATTGTAA
The DNA here is from genome assembly GCF_041260155.1 of Ptychodera flava. Taxonomy (NCBI): domain Eukaryota; kingdom Metazoa; phylum Hemichordata; class Enteropneusta; family Ptychoderidae; genus Ptychodera; species Ptychodera flava. Next base: position 4,937,277 of record NC_091944.1, on the reverse strand, counting down.
TGCTAAGTTATGCCTATATACCAAAAATCAGACCTCTAGCTCTATTGGCTGGCTCAAAATTAGATATGCACATAATTAATGAGGTACAGGATGTGGTGTCATAAGGTACAGGATGTGGTGTCATAAGGTCTCCCATCATACCAAATATGAAGGGTGTAGCACTTGTGGTTACTGAGTTATGGACATATACGTATTTTCAAGGTCAAAGGTCATCGAGGTCATGTGACATTTTGTCAAAAAAATTGTAATGCTAAGTTATGCCTATATACCAAAAATCAGACCTCTAGCTCTATTGGCTGGCTCAAAATTAGATATGCACATAATTAATGAGGTACAGGATGTGGTGTCATAAGGTCTCCCATCATACCAAATATGAAGGCTGTAGCACTTGTGGTTACTGAGTTATTGATTTATACGTATATTCAAGGTCAAAGGTTATCGAGGTCACGTGACATGTCAAAAAAAATTGTCTTGCTAAGTTATCCCTATATACCAAAAATCAGACCTCTAGCTCTATTGGCTGGCTCAGAATTACATATGCGCATAGTTAATGAGGTACAGGATATGGTGTCATAAGGTCTCCCATCATACCAAATATGAAGGGTGTAGCACTTGTGGTTACTGAGTTATGGACATATACGTATTTTCAAGGTCAAAGGTTATCGAGGTCACGTGACATTTTGTCAAAAAAATTGTCATGCTAAGTTATGCCTATATACCAAAAATCAGACCTCTAGCTCTATTGGCTGGCTCAGAATTAGATATGCGCATAATTAATGAGGTACAGGATGTGGTGTCATAAGGTCTCCCATCATACCAAATATGAAGGGTGTAGCACTTGTGGTTACTGAGTTATGGACATATACGTATATTCAAGGTCAAAGGTCATCGAGGTCACGTGACATTTGTCAAAAAAATTGTATTGCTAAGTTATCCCTTATACCAAAAATCAGACCTTTAGCTCTATTGGCTGGCTCAGAATTAGATATGCGCATAAAATCCAAGATGGCGGCCAAATCATGTGACCATCCAAATGTCTTTCGCAAACTTAAAAGAGATCACTCTGAGGATGAGATGAGTAAAATTTCAGTTAAATCGGTGTTTTTGTTCTGGAGAAGAAGATTTTTAATGATTAAATTGCGATTTTCATAAAATCCAAGATGGCGGCCAATCACGTGACCGATCCAAACGTCTTTCGCAAACTTGAAAGAGATCACTCTAAGGATGACATGAGTAAAATTTCAGCTAAATCTGTATGTTGGTTCTGGAGAAGAAGATTTTTAAAATTAAGTCGGTATTTTTTGCAAATCCAATATGGCCGCCAGGTCGCGCGACTATTCGAAATTTCTATACCCAGGTGCACGAGATCTCATAGGTACCTATTAGCCCTGCAAGTTTCAGAAGTTTGCGGTAAGCGGTGATTGAGTTCTAGTTCGACAAAAAAAGAGTGAAGAAGAAGAAGAAGAAGAAGAAGAAGAAGAGATTAAAGCTGCAAGCAGCGTTGGCGGGGCCCAAGCGGTTAGAACATGGTTGAAAATCTTGCAATAATGATATTATGTGCAAAATTCGAGCTTGAAAAAGTAGGATTTTGAACATCATCTAATAGTTACTGTACGTTTCACTTGGAATTTAATATTTTACGGAAAATCCAATATGGCGGCCAAACCACGAGACTGATCAAAACCTATTTCACAAACTTGAAACACATCACTTTAAAGATGGTATATGCAAAATTTCAGTCAATTCGATGTTTGTTCGGGAGAAGAAGATTTTTAAAGATTAAATCACGATTTTCGAAAAATCCAATATGGCGGCAAAACCACGTGACCGATCCAAACGCCTTTCTCAAACTTGAAAGAGATCACACTAAAGATGTTACATGTCAAATTTCAATCGAATCTGTGTATTGGTTCTGGAGTAGAAGATTTTTAAAGATTAAATCACGATTTTCGCAAAATCCAATATGGCGGCCAAACCATGTGACCGATCAAAACGCCTTTCGCAAACTCGAAAGAGATTACACTTAAGATGTTACATGTCAAATTTCAGTCGAATCGGTGTGTTCGTTCTGGAGAAGAAGATTTTCAACAATTAAATCACGATTTTCGCAAAATCCAATATGGCGGCCAGACCAAGTGACCGATCAAAACGCGTTTCGCAAACTTGAAAGAGATCACACTTAAGATGTTATATGTCAAATTTCAGTCGAATCGGTGTGTTGGTTCTGGAGAAGAAGATTTTTAAAGATTAAATCACGATTTTCGCAAAAATCCAATATGGCGGCCAGACCACGTGACCGATCAAAACGCCTTTCGCAAACTTGAAAGAGATCACACTGTAAGATGCTACATGTCAAATTTCAGTTGAATCGGTGCGTTTGATCTGGAGAAGAAGATTTTTGAAGATTAAATCACGATTTTTGCAAAATCCAATATGGCGGCCAAACCACGTGACCGATCAAAACGCCTTTCGCAAACTTGAAAGAGATCACACTTAAGATGTTACATGTGAAATTTCAGTCAAATCGGTGTTTTGGTTCTGGAGAAGAAGATTTTAAAGATTAAATCACGATTTTCGCAAAATCCAATATGGCGGCCAAGGTCACGTGACCGCATGCGATTTTATTGGCAAATTCTTAAGACCTTAGGCCATGCTTGCTATACAAAAAATTTCAAATCGACTAGACCCCTGGGTCTTCTGGAGAAGCCATTTTTAGGTTTTTGGAAAATCCAATATGGCCGCCAGGTCACGTGACCAATCGAAATTTGTATACCCAGGTGCACGAGATCTCATAGGTACCTATTAGCCCTGCAAGTTTCAGAAGTTTGCGGTAAGCGGTGGTTGAGTTCTAGGTCGACAAAAAAAGAGCGGAAGAAGAAGAAGTAGAAGAAGAAAGTTGAATTCCTACGAAACCAATAGGGGCCCAGCCGGTAGGCTTGGGCCCCTAATTAAAGCTGCAAGCAGCGTTGGCGGGGCCCAAGCGGATAACATGGTTGAAAGATCTTGCACTAATGATATTATGTGCAAAATTCGATCTTGGAAAAGTATGATTTTGAACATCATCTCATAGTTACTGTACGTGTCAGTGGGAATTGCACGTAAAATCCAATATGGCGGCCAAATATGAAGGATGTAGCACTTGTGGTTACTGAGTTATGGAAATATACTCATATTTAAGGGCAAAGGTCGTCGAGGTCACGTGACATTTTGTCAAAAAAATTGTAATGCTAAGTATCCCTATATACCAAAAATCAGACCTCTAGCTCTATTGGCTGGCTCAGAATTAGATATGCGCATAATTAATGAGGTACAGGATGTGGTGTCATAAGGTCTCCCATCATACCAAATATGAAGACTGTAGCACTTGTGCTGAGTTATGGACATATGCGTATATTCAAGGTCAAAGGTCATCAAGGTCACGGGACATTATGTCAAAAAAATGGTATTGCTAAGTTATCCCTACATACCAAAAATCAGACCTCTAGCTCTATTGGCTGGCTCAGAATTAGATATGCGCATAATTAATGAGGTACAGGATGTGGTGTCATAAGGTCTCCCATCATACCAAATATGAAGGCTGTAGCACTTGTGGTTACTGAGTTATGGACATATACGTATATTCAAGGTCAAAGGTCATCGAGGTCACGTGACATTATGTCAAAAAAATTGTATTGCTAAGTTATCCATATATACCAAAAATCAGACCTCTAGCTCCATTGGCTGGCTCAGAATTAGATATGCGCATAATTAATGAGGTACAGGATGTGGTGTCATAAGGTCTCCCATCATACCAAATATGAAGGCTGTAGCACTTCTGGTTACTGAGTTATGGACATATACGTATATTCAAGGTCAAAGGTCATCGAGGTCACGTGACATTATGTCAAAAAAATGGTATTGCTAAGTTATCCATATATACCAAAAATCAGACCTCTAGCTCTATTGGCTGGCTCAGAATTAGATATGCGCATAATTAATGAGGTACAGGATGTGGTGTCATAAGGTCTCCCATCATACCAAATATGAAGGATGTAGCACTTGTGGTTCCTAAGTTATGGACATATATGTATATTTGAGGTCAAAGGTCATTGAAGTCATGTGACATTTTGTTAAAAAATTGTTTTTCGTAGTTATCCCTATATACCAAAAATCTGACCTCTTGCTCTATTAGATTGCCTAGTATTAGATATGACTCTTACATAGGCCAGAATAAGCCATTTGTATAGCTTTGCTGCAGAGGTATATTGGAGGTCAAAGGTCATTTAAAAATCAGAAAAATAATACTTTAAAAATCTTCTTCTCAAAAACTGCCAAGTTAATTTCCTTGAAATTTATTATAGAGCATCTAGTAGTATGGCCTATAAAGTTTGCGAAAAGATTTTGGTGTTAGTTCTGGAGAAGAAGATTTTTGAAGATTAAATTGGTATTTTTCAAAAATCCAATATGGCGGCCAAATCATGTGACCGATCCAAATGTTTTTCGCAAACTTAAAAGAGATCACTCTAAGGATGACATGAGTAAAATTTCAGTTAAATCGGTGTGTTTGTTCTGGACAAGAAGATTTTTAATGATTAAATTGCGATTTTCGTAAAATCCAAGATGGCGGCCAAATCATGTGACCAATCCAAATGTCTTTCCCAAACTTGAAACAGATCACTCTAAGGATGACATGAGTCAAATTTCAGTTAAATCGGTGTGTTGGTTCTGGAGAAGAAGATTTTTAATGATTAATTGTGATTTTCGTAAATTCCAAGATGGCGGCCAAATCACGTGACCGATCGAAACGCCTTTCGCAAACTTGAAAGAGATCCTCCTAGGGAAGACATGAGTAAAATTTGAGTTAAATCGTGCGTTGGTTCTGGAGAAGAAGATTTTCAATGATTAAATTGTGATTTTCGTAAAATCCAAGATGGCCGCCAAATCACGTGACCGATCAAACGCCTTTCGCAAACTTGAAAGAGATCCTCCTAGGGATGACATGAGTAAAATTTGAGCTAAATCTGTATGTTAGTTCTGGAGAAGAAGATTTTTAAAATTAAATTGGTATTTTTCGCAAATCCAATATGGCCGCCACATCGCGCGACTATTCGAAATTCTATACCCAGGTGCACGAGATCTCATAGGTACCTATTAGCCCTGCAAGTTTCAGAAGTTTGCGGTAAGCGGTGCTTGAGTTCTAGGTCGACAAAAAAAGAGCGGAAGAAGAAGAAGAAGTAGAAGAAGAAGAAGAAGAAGAAGAAGAAGAAAGTTGAACTCCTATAAAACCAATAGGGGCCCAGCCGGTAGGCTTGGGCCCCTAATTAAAGCTGCAAGCAGCGTTGGCGGGGCCCAAGCGGTTAACATGGTTGAAAAATCTTGCACTAATGATATTATGTGCAAAATTCGAGCTTTAAAAAGTAGGATTTTGAACATCATCTACAAGTTACTGTATGTTTAACTTGGAATTTAATATTTTAGGGAAAATCCAACATGGCTGCCAAACCACGTGACCGATCAAAACGCATTTCGCAAACTTGAAACACATCACACTTAAGATGGTATATGCAAAATTTCAGTCATATTGGTGTTTGTTCCGGAGATGAAGATTTTTGAAGCTTAAATCACGATTTTGTGCAAAATCCAATATGGCGGCCAAACCATGTGACCGATCCAAACGCCTTTCGCAAACTTGAAAGAGATCACACTTAAGATGTTACACATAAAATTTCAGCTCAATCGGTGTGTTGGTTGTGGAGAAGAAGATTTTTTAAGATTAAATCATGATTTTCCTAAAATCCAATATGGCGGCCAAACCACGTGACCGATCAAAACGCCTTTCGCAAACTTGAAAGAGATCACACTTAAGATGTTACATGTCAAATTTCAGTCGAATCGGTGCGTTGGTTCTGGAGAAGAATATTTTTAAAGATTTCATCACGATTTTCGCAAAACTCCAATATGGCAGGCCAAACCATGTGACCGATCAAAACGCCTTTCGCAAACTTGAAAGATATCACAATTAAGATGTTACATGTCAAATTTCAGTCGAATCGGTGCGTTGGTTCTGGAGAAGAAGATTTTTGAAGATTAAATCACGATTTTCTCAAAATCCAATATGGCAGCCCAAACATGTGATCGATCAAACCGCCTTTCACAAACTTGAAAGAGATCACACTTAAGATGTTACATGTCAAATTTCAGTCGAATCAGTGTGTTGGTTCTGAAGAAGAATATTTTTAAAGATTTAATCACGATTTTCGCAAATCCAATATGGCGGCCAAACCATGAGACCGATCAATACGCCTTTCGCAAACTTGAAAGAGATCACACTTAAGATGTTACATGTGAAATTTCAGTCGAATCGGTGTTTTGGTTCTGGAGAAGAAGATTTTTAAAGATTAAAGTGGTATTTTTCAAAAATCCAATATGGCGGCCAAGGTCACGTGACCGCATGCGATTTTATTGGCAAATTTTTAAGACCTTAGGCCCTGCTTGCTAAACAAAAAATTTCAAATCGACTAGACCCCTGGGTATTCTGGAGAAGCCTATTTAGATTTTTGGAAAATCCAATATGGCCGCCAGGTCACGTGACCAATCGAAATTTGTATACCCAGGTGCACGAGATCTCATAGGTACCTATTTGCCCTGCAAGTTTCAGAAGTTTGCGGTAAGCGGTGTTTGAGTTCTAGGTCGACAAAAAAAGAGCGGAAGAAAAAGAAGAAGAAGAAGAAAGTTGAATTCCTATAAAACCAATAGGGGCCTAGCCGGTAGGCTTAGGCCCTAATTAAAGCTGCAAGCAGCGTTGGCGGGGCCCAAGCGGTTGCCATGGTTGAAAGTACTTACACTGATGATACTATGTGCACATTTTGAGCTTCCATGTGTCTCGTGTGTGGAGAAATCTTTAGACTAGTTGTTAACAAATTTGAAAATACATTTAAAAGCTCACGCATCTCACTTCTCATGTTAAATGATTTTGAAAAGTATGCTTGACAGAGAGAGGCGAACAAAAATTTTAAGTACAATTGATGTATACCATCATAGCTCATTCTGGAAATTTACCATGTGTCCTATGTGTTGATAAATCCTTAAACTAGTTGTTATACATGAAAATTTCGTGTCAAAGATCGTTTTCCCCATTTCCCATTTACATGACTTTGAAAAGTGTGTGTCATAGACAAATGGGAAATAGCATTACAATAAGTTTCCACTGATTGTGTCGTCACTTGTAAGCCATACAGACTGATGTGATGACAAGAAAAATACAGTTTTTTCTCATCCTCGCGCGTGTCAATTCAGATCTGCTGCGACCACCTATTTTTTGCTCATGAGGAAATAAATGAAAAAAAAACTGCAAAAAATACATCATGATAGTGCCTGTATAAAACAGAACCGTAAACTAAATAATTGACACTAACATTCCATTCAGAACTGTACATGTATTTCACTCTTATATTACTCTGTGAAAAATTTGCAAATGCTGCACTTAAAGTCAAACCGCTGAACTGTTGCTGTACAAAAATAATAAAGCAACACTGCTGTACATTTATCTCTGCGTGCAAGCGTATGTTGTTGTCATTTTTTCCCGTGTTGTTGATTGAAGAATGAAAAAAGAAACCCGCGTCACCACATAATTTTTGAAATATGTCTAGGATAAGAAAGAAACGTTTTATTTTTCTTGGCGTATCAGTTGTTTTGATGACCTGTACACGATGAATTTCAAAATGTTGGGTAGAACAAAAAGGTGTTCTTCAAAACCTGAAAAGTCCAAATATTAAACTGCAAAAGTTACCGGCATAACACTGTATGGAGTTGTCACTCAGGAAACAAATGATAAACATCGTGGTAAAAGTTGAAACTACTGTCTCTTTTATAAGATTAAATTTGTACGGTAAGAAGATTGGGTCGCTGAACAAATCATAACAGCCTTGAGTACGAATCCTCCAAATAATACTAGTCCTGGGCACTGTTTCTGTTGAGTGAAATGCTCCCTTAGCTGTAACTTTAAAGGCTAGTTATATTTGTCAAAAGTTAGGCGTATGCGATGCAGCTATATTTAATAGTTACAAACCTGTAATCGCTATCAATGCAGTACTATTCATATCGCTATAGACAACGGCACGAAACCTGCTTCAGCATACCAGTTTTTCAAACGAATTAGATATCCATTCTCATAGCAGTTCAAAAGTAAAATACTCTCAGACTTGAGAAATGTGTGCATTTTAGACTTTCAATACATTTGCTTTACGCTTGAATTTGGCATGGAGCTTTGGTAGCTCCATGAATTTAGCAAGCGATGCTCGGACAGCGCACAGGGCCAGGGTTCATCACCAAAGACGTCAGTGCGTATTCACGGCCAGCTTGAATCATACCAGGGATCGCGGAAATCATGGATCATAAATCCAAATGTTCATGTCTATTATGTAAAGAGAACCCTAAAATATAAAACACATAATGATTTTATATGGAGAAACATATTTTTGTTTCACTGACGGTCAAGTTAAATGCTCAAATATCGCGACAAGACTTGAATGCAGAAGTAGGTCGACTGAACTCGGCGGACGAGCGCGAGCGAGCGCCTTCTCTGAAAATTTGTTTACAATATCACATCAGAATACACTGAAAATTCTTGCGAAATTTTTAAGGAAGCCAATTCACGTTGGAAAAAAAGCCGTATGCTTTTGACCATGCCGTTCCTAACTTTACAAATTCCAGTCGACTTTCCTACTCTCATCATAAACTTTCTTTCCATTTCATAGCTTTACTTGCGCTTAGAATCTGCGTTAGGGGTGGTTTCTCTCCAATATTTGTGGAGCTACTTAAGTCAAAAACGAAAGTTTGTCGTTTTTGCTTAGTTTCACCGTCACTTTGATCCTTCAGTGTTGACGAAGACACTGCACTGCACAGTGCACGCAGTAAAATGCACAGAGACACAGTCCCTTTTGTGGAGGGACTGTGACAGAGATAAAGCATTACGTCTCAAGTGGAATGCAGGACAGCCCGTGGACAGACAAAGTGATGACGTCATAGTGCAATATTCGATTCGCAAGTTTGGCTAATTTTTGCCGAAATGTTCTCGGCAAACACTACTTTTTTCTCGCATTTGCGATTTGGCGAGCAGGCAGCGGAAACACTGCCTGCGTCATTGCGAACCACACGGACTGTGTGCGAACAAAGGACGGGCATATCCGTGCCTTTATTTTCAAGCAGGCGATTTATGTTTGTTTGGTTTTCAGATTTCGTCCATTGAAAATCCTACCCGAACGCGAACGGCAAACAAAGAAATAATTGTATGGCACCTCATGTAGAGTGTTTGGATAAAATACACAAGGAAAGTGCTAAATTACTCATGGAGTTGATCGTTGAGACTAAATAGTGACAGAAGTAGTACTTGGAGCAAACGTTTCTAGCATTTTTGTTTCTTACCTTGGTCTCACTCAATTGCACATATTCAAACCTTGGAATTGAGGAAGTGCATGTTTACTGAGTGTTCCCACTGTAATAAGCTGCGCAATCAAACATTCTGAACAGCTACACTAACAACTGATATGGTCGCACCTATTTAGACCTAGAACAATGGCAAGAGCGTCCAGGTCTGATTAACCATTTTACCTGCAGGCTGTGAGTGACGATTTTTCAAATCGCAGGCATTGAGTCGATAGCCTGTGATTTCAGCAACAGTGATGCAATACAGTTTTCTACAATTATTTTACCTCTCACTTTCTGATTTCAAATGTTTATGACAAACAGCCTATAATGTTTATCCAATAAAACATCCTTACTTCATAATGTTGACATTTTAGTTTCAATTAGGGACTTAACGTCTATCTCATCGTCACCACGTACGACTGCGCTCCAGCGAGTTGTCATCGTAGGTATTGTGATGATATATTAATCATCACATGACAAACATCAATAACTGAAAAATGAGCTCGCGACAATTATTTTTCGTTGTAGTATGGACCAGATTTTACAGCGCGATGACAGACTTTACTCTCTGATATGAACGTAAAAACACATAATCGATGCATATAGCTTGTTATAAGTTATTATCAATGCTTCTGACCAACGCCTTTTTACACTGCGTAGGGGCTGGGATTATGGTTTGCATAGAAATACCGGCTCAAGTTGACAGAAGCCACAGTGCAGTCGAAAACTGCGCGCCTTATCTCTGTTAAAAACAATACGGCTGCATTCAGACACCTTCATATAAAATTGCCCAAATAGCTTATTTCATGATCCTTGTATTTACCCGCGATTTGACAGAATTTATATCGTCTAGTATCGAAGCTAGAGTCAGTGCTTGGAAGTCGGGTTTGACCAAAACTATAAGGTGGTGAAATCTTCGAGATATATCGGACATTAACCCGCGATTTGACAAAATCTAACTAGTATCGTCTAGTATCGAAGCTAGAGTCGGTACTTTGAAGTCCGGTTTTGCAAAACCTGTAATGTGGTGAAATCTCCGATATATACCAGACATTTACTCGCGATTTTACAGAATTTGTATCGTCTACTATCGAAGCTAGAGTCAGTCCTTGGAAGTCGTTTTTGACCAAAACGGTAAGGTCACGCGTGGTGAAATCTCCAATATCGGATATTTCCCCGCAATTTGACAGAATCTATATGTTCAGTATCAAAGTAAGAGTCAGTCCTTGGAAGTCGGGCTTGACCAGATCTGTAAGGTGGTGTAATTTCCGATATATATCGGATATTTACCGCGATTTGACAAAACCTAGTATTGTCTGATTTCGATATTAGACTTCCAAAATCGCCGATAACTATATATCTGGTAAATATCGGTGATTTCACTGACCTTGCGTGCCGAGGAACAGGGCAAGTCATCCTAGTATTGTCTACTATCGATATTAGAGTCCCAAAATTGTCGATAAACATCGAGTAAATATCGGCAATTTTACAGATCTGGCGTACCGAAGCACAGGGCAAGTCATTCTACTATCGTCTAGTATTGATATTAGAGTCCCCAAATTGCCGATAAATATCGGGTAAATATCGGAGATTTCACAGATCCGGTGTATTAAAGGAGGCACAGGGCAAGTCATTCTAGTATCGTCTGGTATCGATATTAGAGTCCCAAAATCGCTGATAAATATCGGGCAAATTTCGGCGATTTCACAGACCGGGCGTGCAATGGCACAAAGCAATTACAGTGACATTCGATCAAGCTGCAGAACAAGGTGTTGTTTTAATAGATATGTATCAGCGATTTTTACGACATTAACAGCTTGGCCTGATGTGGTCTTGTTTACATTTTTTATCAGCTACATGCTCTCAGTTACATAAGACACCAGGGCCACTCCATGCATGCCAGATAGAGAAACAAAAACAAATCACCACACCTTGCAATGTCATGTATCTTTCTTTTTTACTTGTGATGAACAAGTGAGCGTGCATTCAGACACCTACATATAAAAATACCCGAATAGCTTCATTTATGGTCCTTGATACTCACATATCAGCTGTGCGTAGACCCCAGTAATTGTGCCCTGGCAGGACCTTGTCTCTATTCAGTCGATCACACCGGTGGGCCACCCCTTAAAGCAAGTGGCACACTCCTCTAAGTACTTCCGTCGCAGTATACTCGACAACGTCACCTGGCGTACAAAAGCTGGTCGCAAAAGTTGCCTTACACAAGGGGCCGAGATTAGGGTTCGTGTGACTGCTAGCTGAATTTGACAGCGGGCATTGCAGTCTGTTGTGCCGTCTTTAACTTTCAAGTGTACAATATAACATACATCACTGATCGATCTTCTGACTGACGAGGTTTTAAACTGCAGCCTTATGAACATTTGGGCAGCTTAACCGATCCAAATGCCTTTCTCAAACTTGAAAGTGCTCGCACTATGAAAGATATGAGTAAAATTTCAGTTGAATGTGTGTATTGCTTCTGGAGAAGAAGATTTTTAAAGATTAAATTGTGATTTAAACAAAATCCAATATGGCGGCCAAATTACGTGACTGATCAAAATGCTTTTCGCAAACTTAAAGGACTACCACTAGGGAAAATAAATGTAAAATTTTAGTTCAATCGGTGTATTTGTTCTGGAGGAGAAGATTTTTAAAGATTAAATTACGATTTTTCACAAAATCCAATATGGCGGCGAAACTACGAGACCGATCCAAATGCCTTTCGCACACTTGAAAGAGATCACACTTTCAATGATAGATGTAGAAGCTTTTTGCAAACTTGAAAGAGATCACTGTAAGGGTGACATGAGTAAAATTTCATATTAATCAGTGTTTTGGTTCCGGAGAAGAAGATTTTTAAAGATTAAATTACGACTTTTTGCAAAATTCAATATGGCGGCCAAACCACATGACCGATCCAAACGCCTTTCGCAAACTTGAAAGAGATCACACTTTAGATGATAGATGTAAAATTTTAGTTCAATCGGAGTGTTAGTTCTGGAGGAGAAGATTTTTAAAGATTAAATTGTGATTTCACAAAATCCAATATGGCGGCCAAACCACGTGACCGATCGAAATGCCTTTTGCAAACTTGAAAGAGATCACTGTAAGCATGACATGAGTAAAATTCCAGCTTAATCAGTGTTTTGGTTCTGGAGAAGAAGATTTTTAAAGATTAAATTACGATTTTTTGCACAATCCAATATGGCGGCCAAACCACGTGACCAATCGAAACGCTTTTCGCAAACTTGAAAGAGATCACACTGTAGATGACATTTATTAAATTTAGTTCAATTGGGAATTTGTTCTGGAGAAGAAGATTTTTAAAGATTAACTTGTGATTTCAAAAAATCCAATATGGCGGCCAAACCACGAGACCGATCGAAATGTCTTTTGCAAACTTAAAAGAGATCACTGTAAGGATGACATGAGTAAAATTTGAGCTTAATCGATGTTTCGGTTCTGGAGAAGAAGATTTTTAAAGATTAAATGACTATTTTAGAAAATCCAATATGGTGGCCAAGGTCACGTGACCGCATGCGATTTTATTTGCAAATTCTAAAGACCTTAGGTCATGCTTACTATACAAAAAATTTCAAATCGACTAGACCCCTAGGTCTTCTGGAGAAGCCATTTTTAGGTTTTTGGAAAATCCAATATGGCCACCAGGTCACGTGACCAATCAAAATTTCAAGGGTCAGGTGCACGAGTACTAATTGATACCTACTAGCCCTGCAAATTTGAGAAGTTTTCGTTCAGCCGTTTTAGAGATCTAGGTCGACAAAGAATCGGCAGAAGAAGAAGAAAAAGAGGAAGAAGAGGAAGTAGTAGAACTTGAGCAATAACAATAGGGTCCCAGCCGGTCGGCTTGGGCCCCTAAGAAGAAAGTTGAACTCCTATAAAACCAATAGGGGCCCAGCCGGAAGGCTTGGGCCCCTAAATATTGAACTCCTATAAAACCAATAGGGGCCCAGCCGGTAGGCTTGGGCCCCTAATTATGTATGGGATGTGGATTTGAGCAAGGTTCTGAGTCAGTATAAATAACTGGATCGACACCCGAATCAGCGTTCAACCGCTTTATTGACTAGAACTCAACAACACTAAACTGGTACTGAACAGTAACATCTACACTGTAAAGTTAAGTGTTAAAGGATAGAACACCAATTAAACGCCTTTTTGTAACACTTTTTGAACGCGTCTGGACGTTCAGAAATTTAACACTACGTGTTCAACCAACGTTCAATTTTTGAACACACGTGAGCAGATTTTGAACAGTACGTGTTCATCAGACAATATATTGAACATCATGGTGTTCCATATCTGAACACACGTTGCACATGAAATGTGTTCAAAAAATTGAACGCATTTACGCGTTCAAAGGGCTGTAACACTTTTTGAACGCATGGACGCCGTTCAACGATAAGTGTGTTAAAGGCTAGAACACATGATGCGCGCTTGTTGAACACCTTTAATTTTGGGCGTTCAGGGGGTGTTCAAGCCTTGAAATAACAATACAGACCACTGATATTCAGTAAAATTATTTTATTCTAAAAATATACAAAGCATTTATACGGTAAAATACAATAATTTACTGTAAAATGGGCAAATAAACATTGCTACATTTTATGTAAAGTTTGTCAGAGGAAACTAGCAACGGTGTTAACACCCTCATATCAAAAACATAAGCAATAACAAATCACTGTAGATCGTTTTAAAAAATATGAACAAAGTAATGACAAAACAGGTTTTACTTAAATATTGTGGATTACGTTTTATGTTCATACTTGTTTAAAACGTACAAAAATCATCTGAAAAGCTCAAAATTTGGCTTACTTATTGTGTTGAAAACACGTATATGTATGAAATGCATACTCCATTTTTGTAAGATGGTTTCTTAAAGACATTTCCTCTTGTATAGACAATTGTAAATTTTGAAGAAAAAAAGTTAGTCAAGGCTTCTCTAGTGCACATGGTATATAGTTGTCCACACTAAAGTAAACACAACATGTCAAGTTGTCAAAGTGTCACAGTAAGGCACAACATGCAGAAAGTGGGGAAAATGGGTCCTTGGCAGGGTAAAACCTATTTCCTTGTCCAACAAAGTCCTTCATAAACAAAAAAGTTTGTTTGTTTGTAATATCTTTAAATAAACCCTGAAATAAATCGGTGACATTTCAAAAATCTACTTCTCAGAAATTAAAAACATATTCGTAAAGACCTTTCAAAATCTTGTGTACTCTGCTATTAATTTTTAGCTCACGTGTGTAAACACGTGGGCTATTGTCATAGCGATGTCTGTCTGTCTGTCCGCGCGTGTGTGTGTGTGTGTGTGTGTGTGTTAGTGTGTGTGTGTGTGTGTGTGTGTGTGTGTGTGTGTGTCTGTCTGCCTGTTTACACGATAACTCAAAAACGCCTGAACGGATTCAAGTCAGATTTGGTACACAGGTACCATATGCTACTTGCAAGAACTGATTAGATTTTGGTTAGTGTGGCTTGCATATTAATGAAGTTATGCAATATCGTTTTTTTTTCCATACAATGGTTTCCCTATGGAGACAGTAATGACAGTGTAGACATATATCAAGAAATACTGCACAAAATTTCATGAAACTTTTCACAGATGACAGTCTCAGAATATTATGATGATACTGTGAGTGTCATGTCAATTATCTGCTCATTTGCATATTTAATGAACTTTTGTTATTAGTGACATAACTCTGAAATTCTGCACCAAACTTGATGATACTAGCAACAAATATTGATCTGATATATATCTAATTATACTTCGAAGCATTAGGCAGTGTCAAGTTAATAAATAGCTCATTTGCATATTTTATGAAGGTTTGTAATTAGTCATATAACTCCGATATAACTTCACCAAATGTGATGAAATCTGCTGCAGATACTGATCCGACTGATATGTAACTGTAGTGTAAAGCATTTAGTAGTGTTAAATTAATTAAGGGTTCATTTACATATTTAATGAACTTTGTAATTAGGTATATAACTCTTAAATTACGGCACCCAAGTCAGTGAAATTTGATACACATATTGTATTGATAAATATCTAATTGTACTGAAAAGCATTTGGCAGTGTCAAGTTAACAAATAGGTCATTTGCATATTTTATGAAGTTTAGTAATTAGTGATATAACTCCAAAATAACTGCACCAAATGTGATGAAATCTGCTGCAGATACTGATCCGACAGATATCTAATTGTGGTGTAGAGCATTTAGTTGTGTGAAGTCAATTAAGGGTTCATTTGCATATTTAATGAACTTTGTAATTAGTGATATTACTCCAAAATTACAGCATTAAATTTGATGAAACTTGCTACAGATGTTGATCTGATAAATATCCAATTGTACTGAGAAGCATTGAGCAGTGTCAAGTTAATAATTAGCTCATTTGCATATTCCATGAAGTCTTATAATTAGTCATATAACTCCGAAGTAACTGCATCAAATGTGATGAAACTGCTGCACATACTGATACGACAGATATCTAACTGTGTTGTAAAGCATTTAGTAGTGTAAAGTTAATTAAGGGTTCATTTGCATATTTATTAAACTTTGTAATTAGGTATATATCTCTGAAATTTCGGCACTAAAATTTTGTGAAACGTGCTACTGATATTGATTTGATAAATATTTAATTGTGCTATGAATCATTGAACAGTGTCGAGTTAATGTAGGGTTTATTTGCATATTTAATGAAATTTGTAATAAGTGACATTACTCTAAAATTACAGCATTAAATTAAATAAAACATGCTACAAATGTTGATCTGATGGATATCTAATTGTCCCATAGAGAATTGAGCAGTGTCAAGTTAATTGACAGCTCATTCGCATATTAAATAACGTTTTGTAATCAGTGATTAAACTCTGAGAGTACTGTGCGAAGTTTTAAAAAAACCTGCTACATATAGTGATAACATGTATCTCATTGTTCTGTGAAGCGTACTACTGTTAATGAACCTGTTGTAAAACACGGGAGCATATTCAGTTCATATCTGGTTATACAATTGTTTTAACAAAATGGTAAAAATCGCCCTTAAAATAAAAGAAAACGTAGATTTCATCATAACCTGAATAGTTCACATTCTGGTAATCCCTAATATCTTAAAAATATCTGAAATGTCTTTAATGTCTTAAAAATACAAAATTGCGAATTTCTGCATAATTTGAACAATCTGAAAAAGGCTATCAGTAGAGATCTATGTCCTAAATATCAAAACTGTTAAATTAGCAGTTTGAAGAAGATTTTTTTAAAGATTTTTTGACCAAAAATGACAAAATTGCCATGAATTATAAAAATTAGAATATTTCATCACAATTAGCACAGTGACAATTTTGACCAAGGTCATTTTTAGGGACATGTTTACCAAATATTGAAGACGTCAGTAAAAAAGAAGAAGATTTTTACCAAAAAATAGCAAAATCAGCCTCAAAAACATAAATTTGCATATTTCATCATTATTTTAACATATCTGATTAGGGTAATCCCTGGGAACCTGTAATCAAAATATTAATGGATTCGTACCGGCTGTTTTGAAGAAAAACCTTGTTATGTACAATTTGAGTACAATGCTACACATCCACTTACTTACAGCAAAGCTAAAAACCAGTTGCTAAGAACAAGAAACGCGTTGAGCTGCAATACAAAATAATCTTAAGTTTGATAGCAGGCTATTATGATCAACTAAATGTTACAGGGGCATAAACTTTCAAAGACGTGACGTCTCCTTCATTAGATGCAAGGGGAATGAAAAATTGAAGAGTGAAAATTTAAGAAAATTAAGTAATTCAGAGTGGACATTTTTACTCTGAATTTTCTGTCGCTTTCAGCTTTAATTTTTCATTCCACCCTTGCATCTGATAAGGGAGAGTACACGTCTGTGAAAGCTTATTCTCCGGCAACATATAGTTGATCATAGCATGCTACCAAAGCTTAGATTAATTAAGAACACAAATACAGAAACTTATCAAATTCAGTTACTGACCCTTGAAAGTTTAAATCTACATTAGAGATGAATCGGGGTTCTCAAGCTTGGTTCCAGACAGCTACCTCTTCTGTAACAACTCTACGATTTTCAGTGAAGTCCATTTTTTTACATCCTGAAAATAATGCAACAATAGGTAATATGGCGAGATGAGACTTTCTATGAAAGACAAGGGGCTGATTAGTTTAGGGGAGCCTCTTTTCAATACTGTTACAAAATATTTGCTTCTTCTTGTCATCAACTGATTAAAATAAAAAAGCCAAACTCTCATATGCTGAAACAATACATGTATACTCTGCGGTGTTAAATTGATGTTTTACATGCGATTGTCTCCACTAAAAGACATGTGTTAGCTGTGATTACGCAGTGGTACTATGCAAGGCGTATCAATCGCGCTCGGTTCAAGGGTTATCGCTACAGTGTGTTGCAATGACCCTTGACTCGAGTGAGATCGATCGAAAGGCCATGGCCAAAAGTACCACTGCGTATTCACAGCTAGTAGTTGTTGGTATACCAGCCACTGAAAGAAAAAAAGGTTTCTTCACAGTATAAGCTATTTCAAAGTACAATACAATTAATTTCAAAGGATAATAATACAGATGTTTCAAATCTGAAACCTTTTACTATTTTGGAGAGAAAACTTACCCTTTCTGGTCTTGTTTCCGCACGATCACGACTTCAGCGTGCGCTTACAAGAAAAATGTCGCAACTTCCGTTTTGATGCATCATGGGATAAGAAAAGGCACCAAACTTGAACACCAAGTGTTTAGAAGTAGAACGCCTCTTGCACGCCGATATTAAAATTAAAACGTTCATGGTGGTTTTCTGATTGTCTTTTTAAATTTTCAAAATTTCAACCCGTAATAAACGTGTAAAATTATTTTTTATACTTCCATTTTAGAAAAAACATGCTTTCAGCAATTTTAGACCGGAAATATTTTTCACTTAGTGTGAAATTTGTCATACCGAAATCCGAGTACGTTTGCCGGACAGCGAGGCAGTAGTAACGTTAATATAGCCATTGTAAAGTAAAAAACACAAAAGATTGTTAATTGTTTCAGAGTATTGTAAAATTTCTGTGATGCTGAGTTTTGAACACTTGAAGGAGATGGTTGTTAACACATCGTGTTCAGGTTTAGAACATCATTGTTAATAATATGAACACTAGTGTTAACAATGTGAACACTAGCCGTTCAAATTTGAACACCGACATGTACATTTTGACCACGTAAAGACGCGTCTAGCGTCCGCTATTTTTACAGTGTAGCACGTGAGAAAAGTATCCATTTTTGGCGGGATACCGCAACATCACAAACTCGATGTGATTGGCTAATGAATACTGAAAGCTGATTGGCTATCATAGTTCAAAGTCTGAATCCGCACAAGTCCACGAAAATAAACTTTCATCTCCGATATTTCTCCCGGGCCGCGGAATTTTTGAGAAATAGCTCAATCAATATATCGAATGAAACATGAACATTGTTTTATCTAAACACCAAATGAAATGCTGAAATATGTCTTTACTCAGTTCTTGTAATGCACATTAATGAGAGCAAGAGTTAACTTCTAACGGGTGAAGTTTGTTCACGGGTCTACTTGTATGTCCCATGGCTGTCTTAATCTCCGCTGATCTTACAAGGTTGTCGCGTCCGTAGTTGAGTCTTTCAACTTTAGCCAAACTCCAATTTAGGCGTCGCTTTACGTCGTCCTGCACAAGTACTACGTCTCCAACCTTGATGGTATTTACAGTTTTTCCAGACAAGTTATGGCTCTCGCGTAGAGCTGGTAAATACTCCGACACCCATCGACGCCAGAATCGCGTGTGAAGTGTAGTTAGCAGAGTATAGCGTTTGTTTAACTCATCATGGTTGCCATATGTAGGGTCAGTAAGTTCGTCATCATCAACAGATAGATATGGCAACGTAGTCAAGGGACGACCATGCAGTAGATGAGCTGGAGTTAACGGTATATTGTCTCTAACGTCGGCAGAGACGTAAGTTATCGGCCGGTCGTTCAGCATTGCCTCGACTTCAGTTAGCAGGGTGTTCAGCTCATCGTAGGTTACATACGCACGTCCCAGAGTTTTCTTTATGGCGTTCTTCGTTAGCCCAATCAATCGCTCCCAAAACCAAACCATGGGGCTCGTTTGGGTATGAATTTCCATTCAACTCGTTTATTCACCAAGTAGTCCTTCACTTCAGGCGCGTCGAATAATCGGTTCAATTCGTCCGATGCTGATATGAAATTAGTCGCGTTGTCCGAGATCATTCAAATAAATTTCAACACCGAACGTTGTGACCACGATTAAAATGCGTATGTCTGCTGTAGCAAAAGTTTCAATTCTCGCGAGTGTTCGCTTTGCTTGCTGTACACTAGACAAAATGACGTCCAAATTTATCGCGAGACTAGGGCTCGATTGCGTCTGCCTGCATTTTCAATTCTCGCGATAGTCATTATGTGCATGCTGTACACTATACAAATTGACGTCAAATCTCTCGCGAGACTTGGCTCGATTGCAATTGCGTACGTCGGAGAGATCAATACGGAAGTAGATATAGTTTTTTCGCGAATCGCCTAAAGAGAAGCGCAGATCAACAAAAGACTTAAAAACCCATGTTTTTGCTTATTTTGCGGAATTTTTTCAACAAAATCACTTTCGCCAATGTGGCGAATTAGGATCGATTTTTCTTCGCCACTGCTGATTTCCATTCGCATTTGCGAACGTGGCGAATGGGCAGCGCGAACACAGACTGTATACAGCATGCACATAATGACTATCGCGAGAATTGAAAATGCAGGCAGACGCAATCGAGCCCTAGTCTCGCGATAAATTTGACGTCATTTTGTCAGTGTACAGCAAGCAAAGCGAACACTCGCGAGAATTGAAACTTTTGCTACAGCAGACATACGCATTTTAATCGTGGTCACAACGTTCGGTGTTGAAATTTATTTCTCTACGTGAGGACTATTCAAGCTCGTTGTATCCTCGCATTAAATTTACCGATTTTCTGTAGGCCTAATACAGTTATTTATGTGGTTTACGGAAATCTTTGTGACAGCTTCAGGTAGAAAGTTGAATTAGACAACATTTCATTTATGTCAGGAAATCATAGCACGTACGTCTTGTTCAGGTGAACTCTACGGAATTTTCTGATATCAAAGATGTTTGCTAATTTACAATGATACTCATACTAGTACTTAACGAGATTTCCTGTCTAAATTCCCGCAAATCACCAAGAAAATCTAAAAATTACTACACGTAATTAAGACTACATGTAGAAGTGTCGTTTGATGACGTTCCGAACGTCTGTGCCACATTTACGAGACGTCTTGTATGACGTGACAAAGACGCTACGTGTACTGATGTAACGCAATAACGTGTAACCAAACTTCTATTTTAATCGCAGTCCGAACGTTCAGTGTTGCTGTCATGTTGCAGTTCATTTTAATCGTGGTCTCAATGTTGCGTGCTGCTGTCGATTTGCATCGGGGTCCAGAATCAAGCAATTTTCAGTGTTAAAATGAAGACAACTGGATACAAGGTTGATGTGTTGATAGTTTATTCTTGTGCATGCAACCGACATAATAGCATTATAGAAAGCTTTGTTAGTCCCCACGGACACCGACCGGGGGGGACTTATAGGTTTGGTCATGTCCGTGCGTGCGTGCGTGCGTCCGTTCACGCAGATATCTCAGAGATGCCTGGAGCGATTTCATTCAAACTTGGTACAAGGATTACTTCATATGTCATACAGATGCACGTCGATTTGTTTTGTGAGCGATCCAATATGGCTGCCAGGCGGCTATTTTATTACGATTTTTTCATGTACAGAGCCATAACTCAGGCATGTTTCAACTGATTTTATTCAAACTTGGTACAAGGACATTGACCAATGTCATAGATATGCACGTCAATTTTTTTTGTGATACGATCCAATATGGCCGCCGTGCAGCCATTTTGTTACGATTTTTTCATGTACAGAGCCATTACTCAGGCATGTTTCAACAGATTTTATTCAAAGTTGGTACAAGGACATTGACCAATGTCATAGCTATGCACATCAATTTGTTTTGTGATACGATCCAATATGGCCGCAAAGCGGCCATTTTGTTACGATTTTTTCATGTACAGAGCCATAACTCAGGCATAACTCAACCGATTTTATTCAAACTTGGTACAAGGAGATTGACCAATGTCATACACATGCACATTGATTTGTTATGTGATACGATCCAATATGGCCGCCGTGTGGCCATTTTATCACATTTTTTCATGTCCAGAACCATAACTCAGACATGTATCAAGTGAATTTATTAAAAGTTGGTACAAGGAGATTCACCAATGTCATACATATGCACATTAATTTGTTTTGTGATACGATCCAATATGGCTGCTGTGCGGCCATTTTGTTATGATTTTTTCATGTACAAGCCATAACTCAGGCATATCTCAACCAATTTTAATCAAATTTGCTACAAGGACATTGACCTATGTCATACATATGCACATATATTTGTTTTGTGATACGATCCAATATGGCCACCGTGTGGCCATTTTATTACGGTTTTTCCATGTCCTGAACTACAACTCACACATGTATCAAGCGAATTTATTCAAAAATATTTTTATCACAGACCAAATGAAGTGGACTCTATCCTCTCTGAGGACCTGTAATCAAAGTACCCATTAACAAGTGGGGACTGTGTCATCAACGATGCCTTGTTTTCGTAAAAATGTGTGGCCAATAAAATTTGTCTGTGGCTAATAAAATCTGAAACTATTCGCCACAGTGGCTAACAGCTTTCGAAACCCAGCGCTAACACAGTTGCATCGTGGTCTGGACGTTCCGTGTTGCGCATTTTAATCGAGGTCTTATTTTAATGGTGGTCGATTTGCATCGCGGTCCTCATGGTCCCGTATTGATGTTCATAAAAATCGCCATCCCAGCGACGCATTCCTTGTTGTTGTCGATTTGCATCGCGGTCACGACGTTCCATGTTGTTGTTCATTAGAGAGGTTACAATCTAATTACGTGTACGTCTGAAGGCACACAGTGGCGTACGCGTATCCATGATCAGTTGTGATTTTTTTGGTTGATTTTGCCGTATTATTTTTTCAGAAACATACGAAATTCGTCTAAGTTTTAAGAAACAATTAATTTCTCTACGTGAGGACTATTCAAGCTCGTTGTATCCTCGCATTAAATTTACCGATTTTCTGTAGGCCTAATACAGTTATTTATGTGGTTTACGGAAATCTTTGTGACAGCTTCAGGTAGAAAGTTGAATTAGACAACATTTCATTTATGTCAGGAAATCATAGCACGTACGTCTTGTTCAGGTGAACTCTACGGAATTTTCTGATATCAAAGATGTTTGCTAATTTACAATGATACTCATACTAGTACTTAACGAGATTTCCTGTCTAAATTCCCGCAAATCACCAAGAAAATCTAAAAATTACTACACGTAATTAAGACTCATGTAGAAGTGTCGTTTGATGACGTTCCGAACGTCTGTGCCACATTTACGAGACGTCTTGTATGACGTGACAAAGACGCTACGTGTACTGATGTAACGCAATAACGTGTAACCAAACTTCTATTTTAATCGCAGTCCGAACGTTCAGTGTTGCTGTCATGCTGTTGATTTGCATCGCGGTCCCAACCTTCCGTGTTGCAGTTCATTTTAATCGTGGTCTCAATGTTGCGTGCTGCTGTCGATTTGCATCAGGGTCCAGAATCAAGCAATTTTCAGTGTTAAAATGAAGACAACTGGATACAAGGTTGATGTGTTGATAGTTTATTCTTGTGCATGCAACCGACATAATAGCATTATAGAAAGCTTTGTTAGTCCCCACGGACACCGACCGGGGGGGACTTATAGGTTTGGTCATGTCCGTGCGTGCGTGCGTGCGTCCGTTCACGCAGATATCTCAGAGATGCCTGGAGCGATTTCATTCAAACTTGGTACAAGGATTACTTCATATGTCATACAGATGCACGTCGATTTGTTTTGTGATACGATCCAATATGGCTGCCAGGCGGCTATTTTATTACGATTTTTTCATGTACAGAGCCATAACTCAGGCATGTTTCAACTGATTTTATTCAAAGTTGGTACAAGGACATTGACCAATGTCATAGATATGCACGTCAATTTTTTTTGTGATACGATCCAATATGGCCGCCGTGCAGCCATTTTGTTACGATTTTTCATGTACAGAGCCATTACTCAGGCATGTCTCAACAAATTTTATTCAAAGTTGGTACAAGGACATTGACCAATGTCATAGCTATACACATCAATTTGTTTTGTGATACGATCCAATATGGCCGCAAAGCGGCCATTTTGTTACGATTTTTTCATGTACAGAGCCATAACTCAGGCATAACTCAACCGATTTTATTCAAACTTGGTACAAGGATATTGACCTATGTCATGCACATGCACATTGATTTGTTATGTGATACGATCCAATATGGCCGCCGTGTGGCCATTTTATCACATTTTTTCATGTCCAGAACCATAACTCAGACATGTATCAAGTGAATTTATTAAAAGTTGGTACAAGGAGATTCACCAATGTCATACATATGCACATTAATTTGTTTTGTGATACGATCCAATATGGCTGCTGTGCGGCCATTTTGTTATGATTTTTTCATGTACAAGCCATAACTCAGGCATATCTCAACCAATTTTAATCAAATTTGCTACAAGGACATTGACCTATGTCATACATATGCACATATATTTGTTTTGTGATACGATCCAATATGGCCACCGTGTGGCCATTTTATTACGGTTTTTCCATGTCCTGAACTACAACTCACACATGTATCAAGCGAATTTATTCAAAAATATTTTTATCACAGACCAAATGAAGTGGACTCTATCCTCTCTGAGGACCTGTAATCAAAGTACCCATTAACAAGTGGGGACTGTGTCATCAACGATGCCTTGTTTTCGTAAAAATGTGTGGCTAATAAAATTTGTCTGTGGCTAATAAAATTTGAAACTATTCGCCACAGTGGCTAACAGCTTTTGAAACCCAGCGCTAACACAGCATTTTACTAGGAAGTGAACGTCTCGCTGCGAAGCGACGGAAAGCTTGCAGGAAACCTCTTGTCGATAAGTCAGTGACTAGCTCTAAATGAACCGCGCATGTTACTGCACAGTTTTCGTAGATCTGATGTACAACGCTCCAGTAAAGTCTACTCCTGTCACAGTAAACGGTGGTGTAATGTTTACACGATCTGTTTGGAGAGGTGCCTGTACTGGATATGTGTACGAAGTTCCGTTATCTTACGGCATGTGACGCACTTTCTCAGGAGAGACCTCGCAGTATGTCGAAGTTTCGGGATCCAGAATCGCTGCTGTAAGTTTGTTACAGTTGACTGTACTCCGGCGTGAAGAAGTCGTGAATGTGCGTCGAGAATTAAGTGATCGGTGAATCGATGATTGTTCGGCAACAAAATCGGGAATTTCACATCGTAGCCGATAGGCGCGTTCTGTAATCTTCCATCGCATCTCAGTATTCCGCTTTCGTCGGCGAAAAGTTTCAGCTGTTTCTGTGTTGTAGCAAACTGTCTTTCTGTTGCACTGAACGTCTGCCGTAAGTCTCTTGTTGGATGTGTTTGATCCAAACGAGTTCCGCGTGTTGTATTTCATTTGCAGTGATGGGTCCGCGTTTCCGAACAGCTGATTTCTTCAAATTCGAGACGAATCTTATGACCAAGGCAGACACGCGAAGGAGTTTTGGCAGGTTGCTGTATCTGTTCGCGTCCACAATGCATTGTATACCAGTCACTGGCATTTCGCGTTCCGGTTCGTTGATAATTTGTTATCTCCTGTCTGATCTGAGTTACCAAGGAGATCGTCGTCTCTTGCAGCTGACAGTGAAACGTGGTGTATGGCACTGTCAAACAGTTCGCTGATTGGCCAGTCGCCGTGGTGTAACCAAGAGGGTCCATTCCACCAAAGTTTGTTTGTCTCTAGGTTACGCGCAGAAATCCCTCGGGTTAGCAAATCTGCTGGATTTTCCTTTGGAGGACAGTATTTAGCGGTACAAGAAATTCCTCTGATTTCCTTGACGCGATTGGCAATAAAGACTGGAAGTTTCTTGTCGCTGTTTAATCAGTGAAGAACTATCTCGCTGTCTGACCATAAAATACACTGTTGAATACGTAGTTTATCCATAAATGCGTTGCACAAGAACTTGATTAGCCTTGAGCCAACCAAGGCAGCCATCAACTCCAACTGAGGTAAAGTTAGTTCTTTGAGAGGCGCAACTCGAGTTTGGCCATGACGATTGCGGTCTCGTTGCCATGACGAAGGTATGCGACCGCACCATGCCTTCTTGCTTGCATCGGCAAACACGTGTAAGTCGTAGTCTTGACTGTCAGGTTGAATTGGAGAATCGAAGTACTGTCGCTTGAATTTCAGCTCTGTAGTTTTACTCAGATCATGCGCTATATCTGTCCACTGTTTACACATTTCGTTACCAAGGGGTTCATCCCAGGCCAGTCCTTTCTTCCATAATTGTTGTATGAACACCTTTGCCTTGACATGAACTGGAGAGGGTAGCCAAGCGGGTCGTACAAGCTCGCTGTTGTTCTGACGACTTCGCGTTTCGTGGTGAGACTATCGACCGGTTTGAGATCTTTCTTGGCGTACGTTAGTTCATCTGTTCGGTCAACCAACGAAGTCCAAGTGCGTTTACGGTAGTGTCCGGTTCGAGTTTATCGTCTCTTTCTGCGAGCACGCGAATGTCTTCACAGTTAGACGACCAGCTTCGTAGATTAAATCCGCACGATTCAAACAGGTGGTTTGACTCTTCATAGTATTCGACCGCATCTTCGTTGCTATCGGTTCCGCTGAGGATATTATCCACGTAAATATTGTTCTCGAGGTCGGTCGAAGTTGGGGTGCGTTCGTGAGATTCTAAGTGGGTCTTTACAACCGCGTTGAGGATGAATGGGGAGCTGACGGCGCCAAAGAGTATCACCTTGAAACAATACGTTTTGAACGGACTTTCCGGGTTCATCGGTTCGGATAACCATAAGAACGTTGTAAACTGACAGTCACTTTCATCCAATCCCACATGTAGAAAGGCTTTTTCGATGTCGCTCGAAAAAGCGATGCGGTTTACCCGAAATCGAAGTAGAGAATTTGCGTTAGGTCGTTCAGTAGAGGCGGGCCCGTTAGTAGGCAATCGTTCAAACTTGGAGAATCGGTCGACTGCTTGCAACTACAGTCATAAACAATCCGTATTGGCGTCGTGGCTGAATCTTTCTTGACTGGGTGATGTGGCAGATAGTGGCCGCTGCGACGCTCGCTTTCATCATCTGTCGTTTCTTCGATGAAATCCCGCGCCTTTTGGTCGGAAATGATTTTGTCATAAGCCTCCAGAATGTCCGGTGTCAGTCTGCGAGCCATAGAACGCGTACGCATCTCCGCGATATTGTAGTTTGTAGGTAGGGCGGGTGGTCTGGTTTCCATGGTAACCGTGCCACATACTTGCCATTTTCAATGCGTAAGTGAGTGTCTCTGTACAGTTCGAAGTCATCTTTCGTTTTGTTGTTTGCGAGCAGTTCGTCTTTGATACCGATTGTCTCGAGATCCCAATAAACTTTGAGTTGAGACTCTTCTTCGCATGTGTTTGTGAGAATGTGCAGAATCGTGGCTGGGTTTTTGGTCGCCTTTCCTGAGTGAATTGGACCGGAAAGGAGATATCCGAACTTTAAGGACACGGCGGTAGGTCCTGAGCCACGAATCACGCGATCTTCTACAAAATCCCAATAATAGTCCGCACCGATCAACACAGATATCTCGAACGAAGTGGCATCCGAAACGGGTGAGCTAGTTTCAGTTCTCGTAGGTAGGGTACATCGATGAGCGATCGTGTGACAAAGTTAGTCATTCTTGTGGTGATCTGAGGTACGACGAGCACAGAAATGTCTATTTTCTGTCCAGAGAGCGTGTTCAGTGTAAGCGTGGTTACATCGATTGATCTTTCGCGAGGTTGATTGTCACCGAATGATGTCAGCCGAATTACTTCAGTGCTTTTAATCTTCAAACCGAGTTTCGTAGCGAAAGTTCTCGTGACGAATGAACGCGTAGCACCTTCGTCCAATAACACCGTGGCGTCAACTGTTTGGCGTTTCGTAGAGACTGGAACGACGGCTGTTTTGAGAAGGATTGGTCCGTTTCGCGAGTTACTGGCATTGTGGCTCTCCTCCGTCGTGGCAAATTGAACGTGTGTCTCAGTAGCTGGGGTATTTTCGGTTGCCTTTGCAGTTTTATTTATCCGTGTGATCTTGATGAAGAGACGTGTGATGTTTTCTACGGCATACACGACAACTGAATCTTGATTTGCACTCACTGACTCGGTGCTTTCCCAAGCAATTGAAACAAAGTTTATCGCGTTTCACAATATCAAGTCGCTTGGCTCGATCTGAGACGACAATGCAGTCGTTGGGGAAATGAGAGTCCTTACAATAGGCACACGCTCGGGATTTCTTGGGTTTAGCGGGTGAAGCTTTGGCGTGAAATGCGGCAGTCATGGATGGTTTGTCGGAGGAACCGCAGTCAAGTTCATCGGTTGAGTAACCAGCCTGAAGTGCGTCGATTTCCTTGTGAATCGCTTTCCGTAGGTCGGCCAGGTTCCACTCGTTGTTACCGTGTTCCCGTGCGATTTGTTTGCGAGTATTTACGGGAAGTTTTTCCAACACTATGGGTACAAGTAAATCTCCGTACGATTCTTCACTTTTCCCAAGAGATTGAAGGCCACGAATGTAGCTCTCAAGGGTGTCGTAGAAATTTCTGAGACTACTGAGTTCTCCTGTAGGAGTAGGCATGTCCCACAACGCTTTCATGTAGGCGCTTATGATTTTGTGTTTCTGGCCATACCGTTCATCCAAAAGTTGAAGTGCATGTCCGTAGTTTGAACTTGTGAGAGATAGACCTTCGATGGTCCGAGCTGCCTCACCTTGAAGCTGAGCGCGTAAGTACTGGAATTTCTGTACGTCTCCCAGATTTTTGTCGTCATTTACAGCAGACTTGAAGGCGTCAAAGAAACTCACCCATTTCAGTATGTCCCCGGAGAAGGTGGGTAGTTGAAGTTTCGGTAGACTAGTGGTTTTCACAGAAGTAGACTGAGTCGCGGGTAAAGCTCCTCCGTTGTTAGATCTGGCTGGTGATGAGCTTTCCGAATTTCTGTCGATAAATCTGCATATCTTACGTTTCCTGTCGAACACGTTATGGAGATAGTCGTCAGCCTCCTCGATGACTCCTTCGAGTGCACCCTCGTCAACACTTTCGATTATTTTCAAATCTACTGATGCAAGAATATCGTACTTAGAGTTTATCAACTCACTCAGAGTGATGAGATTGTCGAGGGCAGTCGTCTTGTTGGCTTCAGAGTCGAAAGAGGCGATGAGATTTCGGCTTTGTTGAAAAGTTTGGTCAGCGATGCCCGATAGCCTCTTCTCGTTCCCTTCAGTCTTGTGAGTGGTGTCGATACGGGTTGCTCTGGAGCGTCTGCCATCCTTCAGTCTTGTGAGTGGTGTCGATACGGGTTGCTCTGGAGCGTCTGCCATCCTGGTCTCGGCACCAAAAAATGTATGGGATGTGGATTTGAGCAAGGTTCTGAGTCAGTATAAATAACTGGATCGACACCCGAATCAGCGTTCAACCGCTTTATTGACTAGAACTCAACAACACTAAAACTGGTACTGAACAGTAACATCTAGCACGTGAGAAAAGTATCCATTTTTGGCGGGATACCGCAACATCACAAACTCGATGTGATTGGCTAATGAATACTGAAAGCTGATTGGCTATCATAGTTCAAAGTCTGAATCCGCACAAGTCCACGAAAATAAACTTTCATCTCCGATAAATTAAAAATTAACGTACAGCAAACGGATGGATTTTCCAGTCACTTTGCTGTCGATTAGTAAATGTATAATTCTTTCACGAAAGAATATTCCGAACTTCGAAACCTTAAATGAAATTGTGCCATACTATACTTGCTAATTGCCGTACCAGATGATACAGACAGTCATACTACAATGCATAGATATCGTATTCGCAATTCTGGAGGGAATTTAGCATTGGCTGTGGACTTCAGTGAGAACGCTGTATACGTACATATAGAAGATTGACAAAATTATAAGTTAATTTTTCTATAAAGTGGTCATCCCTAAAGTTTGGTATCTGTAGGGAAACAAGCAGTAAAACTAAAATACCAATCTATAGGAGAGTTTAAATATACACTTAAGAGTACATATCTATCTATCTATCTATCTATCTATCTATCTATCTATCTATCTATCTATTTATCTATCCGTGCTTACCTATCTACCTACCTACTATCTATCTGTCTGCCTGTCTGTCTACGGTCTGTCTGTCTGTCTGTCTGTCTATCTTTCTATATATCTATCTATCTACCTACCTACCTACCTTTATCGGCGAAACTGGTTGTAGTTTTGTTGTTGTTGTTGTTGTTTGTATTATTATTTACGTTATTAGTCGTGTTGTTGTTGTTGTTGTTGTTGACCAATAAAATTCAACGAAGATAACTTATGTTGTGGTTGTTTAAAACGTAATGTAGATGTCATAAAAACGCTACAAGGACATTATCATTCTTTGCCCCGATGTAACTCTATGCCAACGTACACTCTCTTCAAGTCTACGAAGAAAGTGTACGTTGGCCTTGAGCTATTTTAAAGTGAAACCTGTTTGGAGGTGTTTTCGTTCGAAAGACACCGAATATAAGTCATCTGGCGATAAAAAAACCCGCCGAAAGTTGCCGATGAGCTCGTTCCCGCAAAATCGTACTTTCACTTCAGCATTCACCCAATTTAAATATTCATGAGAAATGCCCTTCTGCGATTGGCCAATACAAGAGTCATGACTTCAGAAGCCGTCTCCAATTTTAGAGTGTACACGAACTGCTCAAGGTAGGTTTATAAAAATGACCCTCCCCTTGGATAGTTTTTTTGAAAGAGTGAACCCCCGCATTCCTCCGGCCAACCCCCTGTAATTACTGAAGGCTCCCTCAGTGACCGGCTCACTTTATGGACATCGTAATGCCAATACTTGACTGTACACATACATTTCTCTAGCTATAAATTACCGATGCATTAGACTTTGTCTGACACCGTAAAGGCGTGTATCGGGTGAAATTCCTTTGTAACTGTCCACAGCACAGACTGTGTACAGCCGAGCCGCTTGCGCCATTTTGGCAGTCAGCTGGAACGTTTCGCTGAACGTTACACTTAGGCTGGGTGCACTTGGCTACGTTGGCAAATTAAGACGGCACGAGGGACTTTAGACAGTCTGTTCAGAGCAGAGAGATCAAACATACACCTTCTGAGCTTCGTCTGTTCTGTCATATTACTGACAGTTATTTTGAAGGTTAGTTTAAAAAATCCAGTCGTGTATGGATCTCTATAAACTCAAACCTAAACCAGTTTGGAACGTATTACCATAGCCGATTGGGGTTTGAGATGGCGGAGACCCATACACAACTGAATCTTTCGTCTATTTTGAAGGTGCAATGTACGGCAAATACTAGCTAACTTATTAGAAAGAGACACGACAATTTTCACAACAGACAGGTAAAACACGATTGACATCCTCAGCGTGTTTACAGTAGTCTATATATGTGACATTTATTCCGTTCAGTCTAACCCAACACCTCTTAAATCTGAAACTTTATTGTGAACAGATGCCATTGAAACCATACTATTCTTTACATGCAGCTCCCTCCTGCCCTCTATTATCCGCCACTCTCGTTGGTCACCGTTGTTATGATGCATATTGAAGAGAATCCATTTTTATTTCTTTGGGGGAAGGAGGAGGCGATACTTTTTTCTGCTATCGAATATGTTTAACATAATGTCGATGACAATACTTAGTCACAATTTGTATCTACAAATAGCTTGTAGTGTTCTGTGTTTGACCATAAATATGTTTACAATCCATGTTTCTGCTATTTCAAGTTTGTGTATAAGAACTAAAGGATCGTCAAGACATAGAACGATATGGGGAGTGTTGGGCTCCTTAATGCTCTGAGTTGCTTCCCTTCAAGCCATCACGATAGAACCAGAAGACAAGAAAAATATCAACTGCAATGTTGCGGTAGAATAATTATTGTTTTTAAAACAGTTTATTGAATCCTGTTATGTGTTTTTCAAGTTCCATCCTTTACAAAGCAAGTCACATGATATTGATAATGTCCACGATACTATAAGGGGCAACGTCAAAAGATCGATGTTTGAAAAAAAACTTAATTGCTTAAGTTTGGGGGTGGGGGGTTTTTGGCCAATAAATTTCTGTGCCGTCAAAAACGATTTAACGTCTTTTTGGCAAATTTTACGATTTCAAGGCTACTTTTTCGTACGCTAAAACCAATCCAGTCACCCATATTTTTGTTACTTTATAATGGTTTTCAATTTTTATTTAATTCAATGGAACATTGGTACGTTGTTTGAAAGAATTAGTACAGGGTATGAGTCCACAATGTTTTTTCAAGTTTAGGTCAGTTAAGTTAGAAGGGGGGGGGGGTAGGGGTCTGAGACCAAACTTAAGCAATTAAGTTAGTTTATTATATTGAACTTTTGATGTTGCCCCTAAAGCAACCGAAACCCCGAAATATGTTTTCGAAGGGTCTGTCATTTGAAAACATTGTATGAAAATGAGGTAAAACATGACGGTTGTTATGTGCTTTCTCACGAGATAGCAAAATTGTAGCGATTGTTGCCATTGGTGGTCTTAAAGATCTCTGCGTTAAAAGTAACTGGTATATACATACATACATATAGCTGAAATAATTGCAGCCCTTGGTTGGTGGGGCTTGGGTTTCTGTCGTGCGGCTCACGCCTTGCCCCAAAGGCGCGAGCCGCACGACAGAAGCCCAAGCCCCACCAACCAAGGGCTACAATTATTGCAGCTGACATACATACATCATTCAACTTTTCCCCACACAGAAACTGGCCTGCTTGGGATTATAACACATGCACTAATACTATTGTTCTCAATGTTTATCTACAAACGTTAGATCAGCCCAATGTTTTTATACCTGAGCATTTGTAATTACCCCTTGGCCTTTGTACTGCAAAGACCACATGTACAATAAAAAAAGGGCCTCGGCCACTCCTTTGGCGTCTGCACACTACTCCGCTCTCTGCGTATAGCAGGGCTATATATAATACGGCTACGGCGTAGTCATAGCCGAGCACTCTTGACTCATACCGGCCGTAGGGCTAATAGCTGACCATAGCGCATCGGTTGATACCGTGACAGAAAATTACTTAAATAGTAACATCCGTGACTTTATTTTTAGGTCACGCGTACGTCAGTCCAAGGAGGTAAAAAGTTCTCTTCTACCTCCATGGTTAGTCATGGAGCCAGGAGCGGAGCTAGTACCTCCATGCTATACGGCAAGCATTGTGGAATATCTTTGCCAAGGCATGCTCATTGCACACGGCTTTGCTAGGTCTGCATACTTTTCCCTGTTTGATGAACGTTAGTGTTGTAATTGTAGGGAAATTAGTGAAACCAACATATTTGTCTTCCTATATTCGGAATCGCAACTGTCTTACAAAGAACATTGAGCATGGAGCTAGCTCCAGCTAGCTCCATGCAAAGAGTAATCTGAATTCGCTGCCTGCATGTGGCGGTCGTCAACCTGATGTAATAGCCATTCCCAAGATTTCCATCGATAAATTTGTCTGCGTCAATACAGAAAGTAAACTCATGAATTTTAATAGACGTGGTGAGAATGGCCGATTTGGCCCGAATAGGCCATAGCCACGACGTCTAAAATCTGTGTGAGGAAAAGCTGTCATGATACATACATACACAAACATACATACATACATACATACATACATACATACATACATGCATACATACATACATACATACATACATACATACATACATACATACATACATACATACATACATACATACAAACATGTTCTGTGCTGTTTTGTGTCTATGTTTACAACTATTTGTCTTACGAATTCTGACCTAATGTCATTGGATTATGGATTGGTATGATTGCGATTATTATACATACAATACATACATACATACATACATACATACATACATACATACATACATACATACATACATACATACATACATACATACATACGTACGTACGTACGTACGTACGTACGTACGTTCATACAGACAGACATTCATGCAGACAGACAGACAGACAGACAGACAGACAGACAGACAGATAGACCTAATTGGGTATTTTATATTTTGGCACATTCTATCTATATTTTTGAAGTTAACTTTGCATTGATTCAATTTTCTATGAGGATTATATTCATGCCACAAGGCTTCTACACAAAAAGTTGATGGCATGGTTAAATCAGAGGATGTTTCTGAAAGAGTCAGCCATCTGTCTTTTCCTAAAGTAAATATTGTAATGACCTTCCATCAAGCAAAACGAAAGCAGGATAAATCCTTACCAATACACTGACACCCCCCTCCCCCGACATAAGAAATTGGCAATTCCATTTAGGTAGTAATTCATATCAACATGCTGTGCGATAAAAACAAACCAAACATTATTGCTCACATATTCTAACGTGCCTTTAACAACAAAGTCATGTTTCGATATTTTCATTAGATATGTGACTAGTT
This sequence comes from Ptychodera flava, assembly GCF_041260155.1. NCBI lineage: Eukaryota > Metazoa > Hemichordata > Enteropneusta > Ptychoderidae > Ptychodera > Ptychodera flava. Next base: position 4,903,186 of record NC_091944.1, on the reverse strand, counting down.
CACCAAGTTGTGTACATTTTAATGAAGCGATACTTACGTGAGTACACACAAGTACCTATGTTGCAGTAATTTTCAGACGCCTACGAATTTATCTGTGACATCACCTAAAGTTCGGCTAGAGGTATTTTATGTTAGCGGGACATTTCAAAATCTGTGAAAAATTAACAGGAAAGTGCACTGAGGTGAATTGCTTTGCTGGTGAAACATACTGATAAACACATTGCACTGTTTGTATACTTTACGGAAACTGTATGATTTTATTGCTCCACCTGATTCAGTACATAGATATTGAATATAGGGTGCTGGTACGTGCATGCCCTAACGTTGATCCACTCGAAATATTTGGCATTCAATTGCTAACGTTTTCTGTGAAATTATAGCATACATCATAAAGTTATTGCCAAGGTCGACGTCATTACATAATATGAAGAGTAATTAAACCCGCATAGCAACGTTCATTTTGTTTCGTGTAATATTTCCTTTCTGTATGAAGTAGAAAGATATACTTTTCGCTATTTTTTGTGCAGTTATTTGGTCTTTAATATGTGACCTATGAAACAGGAAGCAAATCTAAGGCATTATTCTCGTCGCGATAAGTTTACACACACCAAACTTCCAATGTATTTAGGTATACCGCTGGTGATGTTGATGTATTCTTACATATCTGATATCACATTCCCCCGTGAAGCCGTCGTTTTATGGAGGAAGTGAACGTCATGGGGAGTCTACGAGATAAGCTCAAGGGGTCATTCATTTTGGCCCAAGGGGTTGGTAACGGTCTGTGGGTTGGTGAAATAAAATGTGAATGGTACACAACTACACTCTCATTTGTCTCACGTGTCATTTATTTAAAATAATATATATTTTAACTGATTTCATTTTCACATGCGGATTTTTCATCGGTGCTAGCCTTCCTCAAAAATGTCCACATAGAATGAGTCCCTTTATACAAATGGTATCAACTGCAATCACTCCAAGCGCGCGAATATTGACCTGTAATGTTTCACAAAGTACACGCGCGCACTCTGTGCACTGACCAAGCGACATGTACCAATTTCAAGTGAAGTACTGCGGGATGAAAATACGTTATTTCTAACTTGTGTGCCTGATTAAGGAAAATATCTCAAGTTTGAAAACGGCTGAATTTCAAATTCAGTATCGGAATGACGAAGGAGACACTATAAAGTTATCCAACAGTGAACTCGATGTCAATGATTTGTATCGTTGCTCAGAAACTCTTCCGAACGCGGAATACAAGCAGGTAAAATTAGAGGTCGTAGAAGATTTCTCTTATCAAGTACGCGGCAAGCGACTCTCTTCAAAATGACGTGAGTTGGAAGAATATTCGTTCGCTTTATCCCGGCTTCGTCGAAAAGTGTACTTGCAGTGGATCAAGGCTTGTAACCATGTCGATGTATCGAACGACACGTTCTATGTTTTGCTCTGTAACTTGTTCTGCAGGTACCTGCGATATCCTCTTGTAACTATAGTTCAAATCTCGTTTAAAGATGTCGTATATAGTTCTGTGGGCAGGGCAAGGAATCGATGTCACAGATTTCACTATTTAAAAGCTCCGCGCGAACTTCGCTGGCTGTCATCGATGGCTTCCTTGTTTTCAGATACTCGACATACTCGACAACATCTGCGGAGCTTTACACTCAGTGTCAGTTTTCGGACAGGGTAGTGAATTTCGCCCAAAGCCGTTTCATAAATGACGAGCACTACGAAATCTTATAGTCATACCTTTCAAAACTTTATTGTGTTTATCCTCAAACTGTTAACACCGACAGAAGTGGCATTTAGGGGGTCAAAGTTGCCAAATTTTTGACCCATGGTGAGTGCGTAGTAATCGGACTGCTATCGCAGTAATCGGACGTCGTATTTGGAATATGATTATAGGGGCTAAATACTGATATTTTGAAACTTCGAACCCCGATTTTCAATTTCGATGTGTTTAGAAAACTATATGGAAATATTTCGTGATAATTAGTTACGTTTAATCCATGGACGACGCAACTGTATTTCGACGTGTATAGCGCTTAGATATCGGACACGGGCTGTTTCTGTGTGTTGCGTTCGACATCTTGTATCGTACGGTGTGGCTAACTTCGCCAAGTTTGTAGCGCCCGAAATAGCTTCTACCGAAAAAAAAAACTATCCAAAACGGGACAGTAGCGTCACCTGACTTAATATGCGGTAGCATGCCTTGTAAAACGCTATCAATACGGAGCGAAGTGAGTACAACGAACAGCATGAAAACTGAGGTCGTCCGAAAATCACACTGAGTGTACAGTGTGGGCGCCACTTGCTCTAGCCGTTACAGTAAGACCGGCTTTCTTGAATCGCCTAAAAATAGTTGCCACCACTGTTGATGCCGATATATTTTTGTCCTGAGCAACAGATCTTATAGAGTGTCCATTCAGCCAAAGCTGAATTATTTCAGACCGCACTGTCGGGCGGACCCTTCGCTTCGACGACATGTTCGGTGGAGATAGTTTGTGCGCGGGACAGACAACGTAGTGGTTGATACCATTTTATTAGGGTTGGGAGGAATGATCGGTAGTAAGTTCACATGTATATTTTTTAAGGTTATAAGCCAACTGGTGATAAAAGACGAAAAGCGAGAGAAACAAAAAATAAAGCAGTGACACTCGGTAAATGATACAAACAGTAAGAAAATGAACAAGAGTCATTGATTTAATAAAATTTTATTTTTGTGTCCTCATTCAATAAAGTGGAATATTCCGTCCCATCTGTACAGCCGCCACTTTTATGGCCAGGCTCAGCTCCCGGTGGAATTCCAGAAGCGTAAACAGCATGTGTAATTCTACCTGATTACTTGGGTGATTACATGGGAATGTAACAACATCACCAGCGGTATACCTAAATACATTGGAAGTTTGGTGTGTGTAAACTTATCGCGACAGGGATAACAACGTCGTAAACCACGCGCCTCTTTACGGCAACAGCTTAGCCCTACTTGATTTTGCGTAGGTCAGCGGAGCGGAAATTATTGCTCTGGCTCGCGAGAATGGGCATTAAAAACAAATATTTTGCTGACTAAATGACAGTGTCATGCTAAACAGTTCAATTGTTCGAGTAGGAAATTCATGACATCATCTAGAATGCAACAAATAAACACAAGCAGGCAATTTTAGTCTGTTACACGGTAAATGGAAAGATAACATTGATTCACAACTGTCAGGAATTTCTAGTACCGCTGCGCTCTGGTCTAGGACCTGTGATCTTTTAAATCTACATTTCACCTTTGACAGCTCACAAACATCAATTCCAGCAAATCGTCATAAACTTCAGTTTATCACTTTCCCAAATACAATCAACTATACTATTAAGAAATCCAAGATCGACTCTGCTGTATATTTCATTGAAGAAGTTATCAATGGCATTGATGACACAAACATTAACTGAAGATTAACGAATCGAAGACGGAATTTATTTTGATTTTTCGATCATTAGATATCGCATCTCACTGACATATCAACATCTGTTTAAGTGTTATATCAAAACTTCTTCATCTGTGAGGAACTTTGGTGTTATTTTTATGACAATCATACATTCATAACCATTTCTATATCACATGAGCAATTCCAAACCAACCATGATAAATAATTAATACATTAGCTCCAATAACTCAGTGTATTCCTCTTTCAAGCATTCCAGAGGAGAAAACATCGGAAAGTTACCACGAACAAATCGATTGCAGAATAGCGCAGCACACCTCAACCTTTATGTTTAGAAAATTTGATACTTGGAGAGATACAACAGTGACAATTGTCAAGAATGGGAAAGGTAAAGTTTTTTAAATACAATAATTATATTTGCCGTTGAGGTAATGGCGATAGTGAAAATTATAGTGAAAAATATGAGTGAAAATGTCCGTGGTAATGGTAATGATTGTAATGGTTTTTATGTTTTATTGCCATCGCATCATACATTGTATGTGCTGTCCAATTTACATTCGCACATAAACATCGAATATAAGATCAGGCTAAGTTTAATTGTGAGTAATAAAAGAACCAATTGCAAGGTCAGGAGAAACTGTATATAACTGCAAGATTTCAAGAAATGGTTCACCCTTACCTGGCCAAGGTTTCAAAATTTCGGTTAAGTTCTCCTTAGATATTTTCTGATGCATATTTTAAAATGAATTCGCTATTTCCTCGAAACGGTCGGAGCCATCAACTCACTGCGCTGTTATAAACCTTGCACCGTAAAAATCCAAGGGTCACCCGCAAACGCTAATGGTTGCAGTACCTGTTTGAGAAAACTATGTCGTCTTTAACCGTGAGCGATCAGAAACTACAAAGTAAATGACCGACCACAACATGGATTTTTGCGTAATGTAGGCTACATACCTAAAGTGGCGATTTCGATTCCGTTGATATCCACACAACGAATTTAAAATCATCTCAGCGGTTTTCAACTGGACTGCTGCAGAGTTAGTGTGCCTTCCGTTAATATGAGGGGTGGACTGGAGGATATTGAGGATGGTCCATCATGTAAAATGTTACCCCCCCCCCTGATGCTACTTTCTAAAATATGACAATCCCCTGATGCCCCTTTCTAAAATGTGACCCATTCCCCACCTTCCAAACTCAAAAGTTTGAAATGTGTGTATAACCTTAACAGAACTGCTGACTTTGTTATATTATAAGCAAAGATATTAAAGGGACATTTGCTGTAACGTTTGGTCACACATTAAGTTTTCGTATTCTGTGTATAAAATGCTGTTTCATGTCAATCTCCCTATAGCATGTTAGTATACCAAGTATTCTGCTTGTCAACAAAGCCCATCACATGTAATGACTACTGACTATTTAATTCTTGACAAATTAATGTTTCTCTAGACTTGAATTCAATTTTCAACAATAACAAAACTGAATGTACAAATATAGCATGCGTTTTTAACAACTTTGTAAGCGTAGGGACAGGATAGAAATTACAGGGGAGAAGGCCAACGTAAAGACCATGTAAAACTCAAATTTTGCACATGGTATCATCGATGCAAGTACTTGAAACCATGGCAACCGCTTTGGTCCCGTAAACACTGCTTGCAGCTTCAATTAGAGGCCCAAGCCTATTGGTTGGGCCCCTATTGGTTTTGTTGGAGTTCAATATTTAGGGGCCCCAGCCTACCGGCTTGAGCCCTATTGTTTTTACAGGAGTTCAACATTCTTCTTCTTCCGCCATATTGGATAGACGTACAGAAGAAGGACTCCCACTTGTTTTGATTTTCTACCCGTGAAAAGTGCCATCCTTCACCAATTGTCATCAGTTTGCGTTGTGGGTAGTGTTTAGTTCTTTTGGGTCTTGTTTCCGGTCCGGTTTCATCTTCGATTAGGTGGATTTTCTTCGATTTTATTTTTTGTCATTTGTTAACCCGTGGTCGGCAATATGGCCGCCCGGGAGGACAAGCCATTTCGGAATCTGACACGCAAGCATGCTGTCAGGTGTACTAATATTGAAGGTGTTTCCATTGAAAGCTCTGTCGAAGAGATTGCAAAGAAAGTCGGAAGTGAAAATGTTATTGCTGCATCTAGAATGAATGAATCCGTTGTTGTGTTTTTAGCAACACTCGGTAGTGTTTAGCTGCAAAATTGTAGCCCTACGGTGAGGAGGTCGGTGATTTTTGGTTTTTGCGACTTCGTCGCCAGTAGCGCTACATGCCGATGGCCCTGTAGAAGTGAAAATAAGCGCATCCCACTGGACAAGGCGTGTTGATGTGAAATGCTACATATTTACTGCTTTTGGTCGTACTGATTTATCACTACTGAAGACTCAATACTATACTTCACTAATCTTGTCGTTTATTGGGTTTGGAATTTGTTCAAACACGTCGATTGCGTTCTATAAACATTTGGCATGCGTTGGGCATCGGTGTTTCTGGGAGCCGCCATTACCAGAAGTTGGTAATCACATCAACATGCCTTGTCCAATGGGGTGCGCTTATTTTCACCTCTACAGGGCCATCGGCATTGTAGCGCTACTGGTGAGCGAAGTCGCAAAAACCAAAATCACCGACCGCCTCACCGTAGCGCTACAATTTGCAGCTAGGTAATGTTGAAAGCATTGTTGAATCAAAGTTTGCTTTGTATGATGAATTAGTCGATGTGGAACACATGGTGAAACCGGCCTCAAAATTAATTCTGTCAAATGTTCCTCCTTTCATTCCTGATGAAGATTTTGAGGAATATTTATGGAAACTTGGTAGAGTTGTTGGACATATAAGAGCAATCCCTCTTGTTTGTAAAAATGCTTCGCTGAAGGATGTGAAGTCGTTTAGACGACAAGTTCATGTCTTGTTACACAATGAGAACATCAGTGGTGTAATTAATAAATATGATGACCGTTTTTATTCCGTTTACATATCTGTAGATGAACTGCGTTGTTTTCATTGTGGACTGAAAGGTCATATCCGTAAACGTTGTCCGAACTATAGATCGTCAGAAAACAACGATAATGACACTGAAAATGTTCAAAAAGACAATAATTGTGTGGATGAAAACTTAGGTTTAATGGATGTTGTCGAAAGTGAAGGAAATGCAAATGAAGGTGTTAATCAGCATATGAATACTACAGAAATTAACACCTCAACTAACTTCAAGTAACGCCTCATCGTCAACTCGCTTTGTTGAAAACAATGAGGCACAATCAGAGTCCGCTCACAAAGTCACATCTGTTGATGAAAATTCTGTAGATCAAAGACCTCTCACCAGTAAAAACAGTCAACCCACTGACGCTCAAGAGAAAGAAAAGGTGTTAACTCTGCTGCAAACGTCCATGCCGATGAAGACAAGGTACGAACCCCTGCTTCGCCTTCTTTCTCTCTGCTCCCCTCAACTCCAGTTTTATCATTTGACCCCCCTTCATTGTCATCATCTTCACTAGTTCAGTCGCAATCCCTTGAGTTTCCTGAGACTCCTTTTTCAGGTGTCAATATGAATGAGTCTCAGGATTTATTTACTTCTCAGTCACAGTCTCCAAGAAAAAATTCTCAAAGTCAGTTTATTTGGTCAGGAGTAAAAACATCAAACTCGTTTGATGTTCTCAGTGAAATTTCCGATCATGATAATGAGTCTGTTTCGTCTGAAATTTCTGACTTATCAGAATTTCAGGAAAAGCTGCAAATCAAGCCGTCTAATTTGCTTGAGTTTTTAGAAGACATTAAAGGCTCTAAAAACATGATAGAAAAATGTAAAGATTACTGCTCAGATTTCAAAGTTCTCATAAAGTCATTTGTTAACTTACGCAGGTCAGATCTTGTTACTAGTCAACAAAAAGTTCGTATCCATAAACTTGTGGCAAAGTTACAACAACATGTTAGACAATGTAAAAGCTTGGCTATTACTAAACATGGGAAGTAAAATCGTTCTTGTTTTTGCTTGTCTAGTGATGGCAAGTTTCATTTCTTGGAACGTAAATGGTTGCCATGATTCTTTGAAACGGTATAACATTTTGTCTTCGTTGAAGTCCAATACAAGAAACCCATTCTACAGTGGCTAATCAGGCTCAGTGGCAAGTAGTTTGGCGCGCGCCTATTTACTTCTCACATGGTACCAGTAACTCTGCTTGGGTTGCAGTGCTGTTTCCGCGAAACAAAAATGTTGATGTTGTTTCTGTAAAAAGTGTCGTCCAGGGTCGTCTTCTTCATTTGCATATTAAGATGGATGACACCTCCTCTTATTTGCTCAATATTTATGCTCCTTCAAGTGGAGATGATCGTTGTATTTTCTTTGAAAGTCTTCGTAATTTTCTCCTTGATTTTGATCTTGATAATGAAAATATTGTCATAGGGGGCGACTTTAATTGTACTCTAATTGTTCCTGATTTAGATAGGTCGTCTCATATTGAACAACATTTAAAATCTTCGCAAGTTTTTTCTTCTCTGGTTCATCGCTGTAAGCTTTCTGATGCCTGGCGTTATTTTCATAAGCAGGCTCAAAATTTTACGTGGCAGAGAGGAGAGCAAAAAAGTTGCATTGATACTTCTCATCAACAAGAGGTTGACTTCGAAAATTAAATCTGTGTCTATTGACTCTCCTACTGATTTATCTGATCACTGTCTTGTTTCTCTTGTTTTAACTATGAATTCGAGTGTCAACAAAAATCCAGTTAGGTGTCTCAATACTAGTCTTCTTAACGATGAAAATTACTGTGCTTTAATTAAGGAATTCTGGGAAGGTTGGCGAAATGAGAAGGATAGGTTTTCTTCTCTTTAGTCTTGGTGGGATATAGGAAAACAAAAGATTAAAGTCAGCAGTACAGCGCTGAACGAGTTCATCACTTTAAACGTTCAAAATAAAGGCTTATTGAGGAAATTCGTACTTTGGAAACATTGATTCATACTCAGCCTTCTCTGGAAACAAGATATCATCAGCAAAAAGACCTGTTAGACAGTTTTCAGAAACTTGATACCAGAGGTGCAGTTATTCGTTCTCGTTTTCAACAGCTCAATGATTCTGATACTAAATCACAGTTTTTCTTTTCTCTTGAAAAATACAAAGGATGTCGTAAATCCATTACTCATCTCCAACGTGAAGATCATACAATTACTGAAAATCAAGAGAGAAATTCGTCAACTTACTCGCCAGTTTTATCAAAACCTGTTTACTGCTGAGCCTGTTTCACCTGAAGCACAAAATACTTTGCTTCATGATCTCCCTCAATTACCTGCTGACAAAGTTACGCAACTTGATGAACCCATTAGTCTTGAAGAGTACACCTTTGCACTCAAGAACATTGCGAATGGTAACACCTGGTGTTGATGGCATTCCTTGTGAATTTTATAAAAATTCTGGTCTCTATATTGGGGAACGATCTTTGCAAATTTCTGTCGCTTTTTCTTGTTTCGAAATTTGTTTCGCTTTCCCCCATTCAGTCGAGATTTTTCATGCACCTCGCATCTTGCCTTCTGTCTATAACAAAATTGTGCTTTTTTCAGATTTATTTGGTATCTTTGCCATGTTGCAAGTGTTATAGCTACCTGTTTGCCTTTTCACCAGTTCTCTCCGTCTCGCTCCAGCATAAGTGTCTTTGCCACTTTGCAGTTTTTGCTTTTTTTCAATAGTTCAACTTTGCTCAGTATTTTCAATAATTGACCATCATTTTTGCCGTTATGCATTTGAGTATGTTACGAGTTTTAAATTCTAGTAATAACACGTTTTTGATACTCGTAATAACGAGTTTAAATTCTCGTGATTTTGAACATTAATTCCCCTATTTACGAGTTTTAAAATCTCGAAATTACGAGTTTTTGACTCTCGTGATTGCGAGTTTAAAATCTCGTTATTACTAGTTTTTGATTCCTGTTTTTGCGAGTTTTAATTCTCGTAATTACGAGTTCTCAAATCTCGTAATTACCATTATACGAGTTTGTGATTCTCGTAATTGTAAGTTTTTAATTCTTAGAATACAAAATTTATTTCTCGTAATAACGAGTTTTAAAATCTCGTAATTACGAGTTCTTGATTCTCGTAATTATGACTTTTGATTCTTGTAATTATGAGTGTTTGATTCTCGTCATTAATTCTAGTAATTATGTGCCTTCATTCTTGTTATCTACTCAAGTGGCGTACTGTAATAGTCTCTTTACCTTGTATTCTTCTGTATATTGTTACGACCACGATTAGTCAAGGCAAAAAATGAAAGTGGACGTCTAATGCTTTATTAACAACTGAAACGACTCCAAACAGACCCACTTGCCGCAACAAAAGATGGTCAAATAGAGGAAACTACACGCAAGTTATTGAGAACATTTCTTTATTCTTATCGAAGAACGTCACGTAGTGACAGCAAGAAAATAACTTTACAATATTTAAATTATCTCTACTCTAAGCGCGATCAAGTATCAAAACGTATTAGTTTTAGCTTTTAAATAAATAATAGAAAGTGTCCACAGGTGCGACGACGAGAGCACTCTAAACTTGAGACACGCTGGTCCACAGTGCCAACTCCGTCCGGACGCATCAGAACAGCCACGTAGCAGCTCGACGCACAAACACAGTACTCCTCGTAGAAAGTCACAGCATGAAACTCCTACCACTAGGACGTTTTCAACTGTAATGTACTCACAGGAACTCTGATACCAGAACTTTACTTCCTCAGGCGTCAACAGGCACACAAAGTTTCTGGACTGCAGTCACAATTTTGGCATCAGCTGAAAAAAAGTCCGTAAAGTCGGCCTTGGTCTTCAAAACTGGGAAACTAAGTGGACTTGGACTTCTGACGATCCCAGCACTTGCGGAAAGTCAAAGTGACGTGGCAATGAACACGTTTATATACGACAAAAATACATTATTCATAAATACCTGCTCACGCAAATAAGCAAAAGATAAAAAAAGGAATTCAAACTATGTTACCTGGTCACTAGAAAAATGATAGAGGGCGTTTCCCTCGTAACAATATACAGTATTACAAGACTTTTGTCAGTGTTGGGGCATTATATGGCATAGCCATTAATTTGAGAACGTTGCAATAGTGTTAAGGAAGTCTTTGCTTGTATAGAACAAAAATTCAGCAGTGTTGCCTAGTTTGCCAAGTAATGGACGACTTGTACTGTGTAAACTCTGTACGTAGTGGATCAACAATCAAAATTAGATTTATAGTTCTTACTTGCACAACAGACAAATGATAAAACAGACTGGCAACGGGTATTGTTGAAGGTGTGAAGCGGTTACGTAAGCCCTCCATGTACGCCTCGCCTCAGATAGCTCTCGCCTCTCCTTACCGAAGAGTGCCGACCATGCACCCGTTCGTGTTGTTGTTGTCGTGAGGCGCTGAGCGGAATTGCCGTGCTGGCGAAAGGAGGAAAATTTTGAGCTTCTGGTTTTACTCAATGGTTTATGGTCAGTCATATCGTCTTCTACAAGTTAGTCATGGAAGGACATGTTTATGAAACTGCTGGCGTGTTATGTTTTGATTCGCGTGAAGCAGTGTTTCTGCCCTGAGAGCTCACAAAGTAAGTATGGTTGCTACACGACTGGCATCACGATGCCATGTCGTCATGCTTTTCGCATAATCTCGTGCAATTATCAACCACAAACAAAGTCTCCAAAAAGTCTAATACCTGTGAAGCTCATTTTAATATGAAAAGGCCATAGTCTACCGAGACGACCATGAAACAAAAGGCATGCTGCGTTGCTAGTCTGTCCTCAATTTGTCTGTGCTTACATCGAATGTTGAAAGGTTTGATATATCGATAATTTGTTAATAATAACAAAGCATTCATGTTAGATTACCATATTTGAGAATAATGCATTTATTCACAGCTTAAATGTAAAAAATAAAATTAAATTGAACTACAATTCATGGCTTACAAACTTAAGGAAAAACCAACAGCCAATTGATTGCAAATGGAATTGGCATTCTGAAACAGGTGTGTTTGTTCAATTATGTCTAGTCTGTTACATATGTTTCGTTTCAATTTGGTCAAAGTCCATCTTCCATATTCTGGATTACTGTCCGGTCAATCTACAACTGATCGAAAAATAAGATATGTTAATTTCATCGCAACATAATGTATTCATGAAAGCATCAACCTTGGACTACTGTTCGGTTGTTTGGGGAAATTGTGATCAGTCCTACTGTAACAAACTTTTTAAGTTGCAAAAGCAAGCTATTCGTTTAGTTTGTGGGGCTAAATGGGACCAACCAACTGGTCCATTGTTTAAAACTTTGGGCCTGCTTCCACTTGGTAGTCGCTTGATTTATCAAAAAGGAGTCCAGATGTTCCAAATTGTCAATGGCTTGTGTCCAAATTATTTGATTAATCTTTTCCAGCCTGCTAACGTTCATTCATCCAGGTCTCTGCGCTCAACTTCAACAAACAATCTGTACTTGCCAAAAATTAGAACGGAAATAATGAGAAAAAGCCTTTCGTATTCTGGTGCTGTCCTCTGGAATGAACTCCCCTCGTCTGTGAAAAACAGCCCAAATCTGAGATCTTTCAAGTTGCAATTGTATAAATTTCTCATGGATCAGGTGTGATATGTTCCTGCCTTGTGTTTTATTGTATTTTTAGTTGCATTATTTTCTTAATTGCTGTATTTTTTTTGACCTGTTTTTCTGGTTTGTTGCTTGTATTTGTACTTTTATTTTTTTATTTGTCATTCTGTAAATTTTTAATGTCGACCTTGTGGAAGATCGGCCTTGTTGGCCGAACATGTTATCGACAGTCAATAAAGTTTAAATAATAATAATAATAATAATAATAACAACGCATGCTGCATGCATGAACGCACGCATTGACGCACACTGTACAGTGAAAATATTTTGCAAACATATTAAGCAGAATTAGTAGGTAACATATACAATTCTCTTTGACATGAATTGAATTTACTAGACTTCTTTTAATTAATTCCTGATATTTCATATGAAATGATAGGGACAAACAGATCAGCCTGCATCAACTTAGATTTGAGCGGACAGAAAACATGGAGTTGTTGATACAGCATGGTGGGTTGTTGTTGAAGTAGGGGTCATACAGTTCAATCACTATTACGCTGGGTATTCATGGTCAGCACATCGGTGGTCATTCGATAGTGTGAGCCTGTTGTCATACCAGAAAGCTGATCCATCTAGTGAGAACCATATTTCGGTGAAAATTCAGGCCAACTACACCGCATTTCCTTGTGTCTTGACAAGAACTTCTAGGCCGAGATAAGCTTAGCTGTGGCTGTTAGTGACCATGACACCACCATATTCGGCAACATTGTTGGCGGCAGTGAAAGTGTCGACGATATGTAGCATGCTCATGTTATTCCAATCCATTGCTGCTGACTCTCATAAGAAAACACGGCGACCGCGGTCCCGATTTGGAGCGCGCACAAAAAATAACCTTTTTTAACTATTTTCGGCCAAAATCAACTTGATTCTGCTCTCTGCCTACCCAACTACTCAATGGCTCACAGACTACAAAAAAATTTGCTCTCCTGACGTCCCGAACCGTCAGTTTACCTGCGATTCACAGTCAATGGTTCAGCGGCTGGCCATTAGAATTTTGCGAAAATCTAAATTTAATCTTTAAAAATCTTCTTCTCAAGGACCAACACAAAGACTGAACTGAAATTTTACTCGTGTCATCCTTACTGTAAGCACCTTTACGATTGTGAAAATCATTAGGATCAGTCAAGTGGTTTGGCAGCCATATTGGATTTTGCAAAAAATGCAGTTTTATCTTGAAAATCTTCTTCAATGGAAGGAATTGACCATTAGAGCTCAAATTTTACACATATCATCTTTAGAGCAAGTACTTGTAAGTTTGCAAAAAAAAAAAAACATAAGGATCGGTGACAAGGTTTTGTGGCCATACAGGATTTTTGCGAAAAATGCAATTTTTAACTAGATAAATCTTCCTCTCATAAAAGACCTTTTTAACTGAAATCTTACTCATATCATCTTTAGTACGCCTTCTTTGAAGTTTGTTAAGCACATTTAGATAAATTATGTAGTTTGGCTGCCATATTGGTTTTTGGCAAAAATTTAATTTAATGTTAAAAAGTCTTTTTGTAAGAGTAAGAGTACCATTTTACATGAAGTTTTGATGTATATACTTTCAAATTCGTTTAAGTCATCTGAATGGGTCTCATGGTTTTGCGGCCATATTAGTTTATCCCCGTAAAAACCTTCTTTACAAGAACTAAAAGGCAAGTTAAAGCTGAAATATTGCACAAAGCACCATCAGTGCAAGTACTTTTTACCATGCAACGGCTTGAGCCCAACCCATGCTGCTTGCAGCTTTAATTCTTCTTCTTCTTCTTCCTCTTCTTTTGAAAATTTCTGGATGACCGTGAATGACTTTGGCCTATTTTCATGTATCATGGCTCGCATTCGAACACTCTTGCACAAAATGACTTGCAATTTGGCACAGGGGTAAAATTCAAAGCAATATTTATTCACTTTGCTGTTACCATGCCAACTGGTCAAATGACCAACTGGCAACTAAATCCATCTCATTTGAATGAGAAATAATAATATAAATTTTTGTTAACAGTATTTGTAGACCATAAGGCAAGACTTCTTGAAGCCAAAATTCAAGGTCACGGGCTATGACAATTTTGTGAAGAAGATTTTTAAAGTACTATTTTTCACATTTTTCAATTGCCTTTGACATGCCCTATATTCCTCTGCAGCTAAGCTATGGCAATATCTCATTCTGGCATATCAGAGTCCGAGTGTGTGGCTGTCAATCGAGCAATGTCAGGTATGGGACCAAATTGTTCATCTTAATTTTGGGGTTTCAGTTGACCTTTGACCCACGTATCATACTTTACCTCATTAATTATGCCCATATCTGATACCTGGGCTTGCCAGTAGAGCCTGAGGTCTGATTTTTTGTATACGAGGATGTGTATGGGAGGAAAGAATTTTGACAACATTTCACATGACAAGCCACTTCCCGCACCTCATTAGATATGCTCATATCTAATTCCAGGCATTCAAATAGAGCTAGAGGTCTAATATTTGGTACATAGGCACAAGTATGAGAGTAAAGTTTTTTGATCAAAAGTTATGTGACAATAACATAGTATGCCTTATTAATTATGCCTATATCTAATTCTGGGCAAAATAATGGAGGTATAAGTCTGATGTTTTGGTACACAGGGATAACTTTGGGAGTATATACATTTTTTTTGGGAAAACGTCACGTGACATCGATAATGTTTTACCTAGAATATTCTTAAATGCCTATAAATCTGTAACCACAAGGGCTATACCCTTTATATTTAGTAGGATGGTAGACCTTATGGTGCCACCTCCTGTGCCTCATTAACTTTGTACATATCTAATTCCGGGCTAGCCAAAGGTGCTAGAGGTCTGATATTTGGTGTACAGGGACACCTGTGGGAGCAAACTTTTTTGACAACATTTCAGGTGACCTAAATGACCTTTGGTCTCAAATATCTTATATGGCTATGAATCAGTAACCACAAAGGCCATATCCTTCATATTTGGTAGGATGTGGGAGCTTATGACGCCAAATCTCATACCCAATTAATTATGCACATACTTAATATAGGTTAGCAAATAGAGCTGGAGGTTTAATTTTCGGTACATAACGATAAATACATAGGCAAATTATTTTGCCGAAATCTCAACAGACCAGGATGACTTTTGACCTCGATTTCACAAAGAGCGATCTGAGTTTTGGTTGACAGTCATGATTAAGGAAGCAAAGTTTTCAAGCAAACTGTCCGATGACTAGCATAACCTTTGACCTCTATGACGACATTTGACTTCTCTGCTACACTAAGATTGCTTAACCTCGTCAGTGCTGCTTGCAGCTATAGGGGCCTGAGCCTTTCGGCTGGGCCCCTATTGGTTTCGTTGAGGTTTTTCTTTCTTCTTCTTCCGTAATCTTTTTTGCAAGCCTTCATCTTGAAAACTGCTGCATGTACACTTCCCAAACTTGGCACAGTACTCAGGGCCAATGAGAGGTGTCGCACCTAACCCTTGTTACTTTAATCAGTCATGTGACCTGGCAGCCATGTTTGATTTCCAAAAATCTAAAAAGTGCTTTCCTGGTGTCCTAGGTGTCTGGTCAATTTGAAATTTGATGCGTAGCAAGCATGTACCCTCTTCTATAGAACAGGGTACATGAGCGCTCACGTGACCTTTGCCGCCATATTGGGTTTTCTAAAAGATCCCATTTAATCTATAAAAAATTTAAAATCACCATTTGGATTGAAATTCTACACCTGTCATCACAAGTGTGGGTACTTTTAAGTTTGCGAAAGGCATTTTGATCCGTCACATGGTTTGGCCGCCATATTAAATTTTTTGTTAAATCAAATTTAGTCTCCAAAAATATTAAACGCCAGAACCAACACACCATTTGAAGTGAACTTCTAGCCATGTCATCACTAGTGTGTGTACTATCATGTTTGCAAAAGGCATACAGATTGGTCAAGCGGTTTGGCGGTCATATTGATTTTTGCGACAAACCTACGATTACCATCAAATAATATTCAAAAATATTCTTCTCCAGAACCAATGCACCATTTGAACTGAATCTTTGCTCGTACAATCATTAGTGTAGGTACTTTCCAGTTTGCAAAAGGAATATGGATGGTCACGTGCTTTGGCGGCCATATTAGTTTTCACAAATATCTACAATAACCACGAGTTGATGTGCAAAGTTCTTTTTAACGAGAACAAAACGACCATTTATGGTCAAATTTTCCACATAGCATCATCAGTGCAATTGTTTTAACCATTGCAACAACTTGGGCCCAAACAAAGCTGCTTTCCATTTTAATTCTTTTTTTGTTTCTTCCGTCAATTCTTTGCCAGCCTACATATGAAAAACCGCTTCATGTACACTTCCCAAACTTGGCAAAGTAATGAGTACCATCATGTTTGTGAGCACATATCTATCGATCACGTGATTTAGCTGTAATTTCGTTAGTTTTTGTGAAAAAAATTGCAATTTTATCTTTTGAAATCTTCTTCTCCAGAAGCAACTAACCATTCTAACTGAAATTATCTTTGTATAATCCTCAGTACTTTTAAGTTTGTAAAACGCAATTGGATTGGTATCTTGGTTTGGCAGCTATGATTGGTTTTCGCCAAAACCAACAATAACCACGAGATGATATTCAGCATTCTTCTTTACAAGAACCAAAAGATCATTTGAGCTCAAATCTATTTCTTGGCCAGCAAATAGACCTAGAGGTCTTACTTATTGTATACACAGAGAATAAGTGAGTGAGTAATGATTTTTGACAAATGTCACTTGACCAGGGTGATGTTTGACTTATACTTATCAAATACGCCTTTAAATGAGTAATCACAAGTGCTATACCACATGCTGTATTTCATTAATTATGCACATATCTAATTCTGGGCTAGCAGGTAAAGCTGGATGTCTGTTTTTTGATACCTGGGGATAAGTATTGGAGCAATGTTTTACCTTTGACCTAGGTTTCACATGACGCATGCCTATAAATTAGTAACCCCAAGTGCTTCACTCTTCATCATTGATAGGATTTTAAACCTTATGGCTACATCCTCTACCTCATTTATCATTCACACACCTAATTGGAAGCTAGCCGATAGAATTGTATGTCAGATTTGTGTAAGGCAAGGCTACGTATGGCAGCAAATATTTCTGCCAAAAGTTTTGTTACAACCTTTGACTTCTCTAAGTCACTTACATTGCTTGGGCCCTGGTAATACTGCTTTCAGCTTTAACTATATTTGCCATTTTTAGATTTGTCTGTCCCATAGGTGTATCATTGAAGTGAAATTAATGTATCTCTCAAAAGTGTGCAAATGTTGTCGTTGTTCTGCTACTGGATGCCGGCAAACCGAGTATGTACAACACTATGTCTTTGCTGCACATATCATATGTGCATTGCTATATGGTCAACCAGCGGTCACTTGGAAGCCGAAAGTCTCAGAAGGAAGTGTTGTCCTTGACACATTTTAATTCTACTGACCTGTTCACCTTGGAGGTATGTTTTTTTGACACCTGGGGATAAATATAGAAGCATTGTTTACAAAAGTCACGTGACCATGATATATTTGTATTTTTCACTCCAGATCCTGTAAATAAAGTTTTGTATGGTTTACTAGGGTTCAAATCGTGAGAGAATTAATGAAGCCATTTCTAAAGCTATATTTCTTGAAAGCTTGTAAGAGAGAGTCCCTTTGAAATGTGAGTTGGCGGAAGCATTGTTTAAGAGCTTTGTGCAATGTAGTAAACCATTATGCAGTTGCAAAACGCTGTTTTGTGTGAAGATATGAAAAAGCGATTTCCAAGGGTCGTGGTTGTGCAAGACGACCAAAAGCAAAATATGAGCCTTTTCTGAAATAGTTTATATGCTGAAAGCCTTTCCTCGACTTCAATTTTTCTCATGATGCATGTATCTCGAAAAGAAGTCTTAATTACCAACAGTACACCGGTATACTGCTGTGTAGAATATCATCATAATAGCTTTATAATGATACTGTAGCTGTAATGGTTTGTTTAAATTTATCAAATATATATTAATGTAAAAGTGTCTATTGAAAGTGTTCTTCACCACATAATATGAACAATTTAAGGGGTAAATCAAGGTATGTAGTGTTGCATAGGGTAAATTACGTTTTGATGAGACATAATCCAGTCTTGTCACCTGCTTAAGGACACCATCCACACAGCTCATAGTCCTCTGAATACATGATATCAGTTAAATCGGAAATTAACTGGACTGAATTACAGTTTGATTGGTTCATAAGATGATACATAGAAAGCTGGAAAGTTCGTGTTTCTTTAGAAAAACGGAATCATCTATGCATTGCTATCGGGTCAACCGGTCAAGCAGAATGTCCCAGAAGAAAGTTGTGTCCTTGACACATTTCAATGCTACTGACCTTTTTTATACATAGCCAGAGTACACAAGCTAGACACCCACCTAGCTAAACTCTCTTTGATTTATTTGCATGTTTCACTCCAGAGCCTATAAAAAGCTTTGTTTATTTACTAGGTTTCACTATGTGAATGAATGAATGAATTAAGCCATTTCTAAAGCTCTGTTTCTTTAAAGCTTGCAAAGAGAGGGTCCTTTTGATATGGTAATTGGTGGAAGCATTGCTCAAGGGCTTTGAGCATTGAAAGGCAGTTGTAAAACTGTATTTTGAGTGGAGATATGAAACGGCTGACCTCAGGGTGTCTTGTTGTTCAGACATTCATAGCATGTACCGTTCTGAAATTTTTTATAGGTTGACAGCCTTATTTTGACGTAAGTTCCATATATAATGCATGTATCTTAAGGTTCCGAGACAGGAAATTGACCCTTTTAGGCTAAGAATCCTCTTGTGGTTAATAAGCTCAGAAGTCAAGTAAATTATATATTTTCTGTAAGCCTAGATAAGGGGCAACATTTTGGTAACCACAGTGTCACCATTGTTTCCATTACTATCATATGAAAGGTGATTTGCATAACCTTTCAAAAACGTGACGTGACTATTACCCACTTTACCTCACAAATTTTGCATGTATATCTAATTCTGGGCCAGCCAATAGAGCCAGAGGTCTAATTTTTGGTACACAGGGATAACTATTGAAGCAAATTTTTTTTGACAAAATGTCATGTGACCTCAATGAACCTCTGACCTTAAATATTCGTAAATGCCTATAAATCAGTAACCACAAATGCTATACCCTTCTAATGGTGCCACATTAATTATGTGCATATATAACTTTGGGTTATCCAAAAGAGCTAGAGGTCTGATTTTTCCTAAATAAGGTCACCGGAGGGGCTATAACCTTCATGTTAGGTTTGGTAGGCTACCTAATGACGCTAGATCTGTACCTCATTAATTATGCACATATCTAATTCTGTGCTTCAGTCTGTTTGCAACAGACCCATGACAGAGGACACATTTTAGACTGGATTATTCATCAATCTGATGACAATCTGGTTCTATCTACTTCAGTCTCCAGCGTTATTAAATCGGATCACTCCAGCATCATCAGTCACATCAACGTAGAACTACTACGTCTGACAACCACTTTCGTGTCTTCCTGTAATATATGTGCAATCGATCGGAATGACATGGAGCAAGACCTCCATATATGTTTTTCAACCTCTAAGTGTGAAACTGCCCAAGATTTCAATTCTCACTTGTTGACCATTTTAGATAAACATGCTCCAGCCACCAACTGAAAATTCCAACTCGGAGGCAAGCCAATTGGTTTAATAGTATTGGAGACGAACTCAGAGCTGCAAAGCAACGTCAGCGCTGTGCTGAGAGACAGTGGATGAAGACCGGACTGACAATTCATTAACAGTTATACATCCCATGCTAAGAAAACTGTGACAAATATCGTTCATGAAGCTAAAACTAACTACGACAGTAGCAAAATCAACAACAGTCAAAAATGCAAGCAACTGTTCAGTGTTACACAATTTACTTGGCAACAAGAAACCCTCTCCTCTTCCTACCATAAACCCTGCCATTGATCTCCCATATCGCTTTTGTGAATACATTGACAGCAAAATTAAAACGATCAGAGCAAACCTTGATCGTTCTTATTCTCCCCCTCCATGTGTACTGAACCTTGCTTTCATGGAGGAAATCTCAGTCATTTCAAACCAGTTTCTGATGACGTAGTGAAACGCAGCATACTAAGGTCTCCTGCAAAAGTTGTGACCTTGATGTTATGCCTAAAAGTCTCTTAGTTGAATAGTTAGACATCGTATTACCCACCATCACCAAAGTCATTAACTATTCTCTCACTTCAGGTGTT
Organism: Ptychodera flava; assembly: GCF_041260155.1. Classification (NCBI taxonomy): domain Eukaryota; kingdom Metazoa; phylum Hemichordata; class Enteropneusta; family Ptychoderidae; genus Ptychodera; species Ptychodera flava. Next base: position 4,882,932 of record NC_091944.1, on the reverse strand, counting down.
TTTCCAGACGTCTATAACACTGCTTTTGTAAAGCCATCTCTTGACCCAGATGATTTAAAGAACTATCGACCCGTCTCAAATTTGCCCTTCCTTTCGAAAATCATAGAACAAATTATTCGTATACAGTTAAATGACCATCTTATTTCAAAGAAATTGTTGAATCCACTTCAGTCAGCCTATAGACCACATCATAGCACGGAAACAGCCCTCCTTAGAATTGTTAACGATCTCCTCACTGCACTAGACAGGGGTGAAATTAGCATTTTGACTTTGTTAGACCTCTCTGCTGCAATCGACACACTTTAGATAATGAAATTGTCCTTCATCGACTTGAACACTCTTTGGGAATCACTGATTGTGCGCTATCCTGGTTCAAATCCTATCTGTCCCATAGATCAGTTTGTTTCAATTGATGGCTGTAAGTCACCTCTTTGCTCTGGTGTCCAACAGAGCTCTGTTTTAGGACCGTTTTGTTTGTATTGTACACAGAACCCCTTTTTAGTACTTTGTGCCCTGTGGGCACAAGGTACTAATGTGATGGCGCGGCCCAATATGCCCAACATAGTGGGCCGTATGCCGTGAACGCAGGTATCTCAGAAACGCTTCAGTAACATTTCTGAAATTTGGTCTGGTGGTCACTTGGGCATGTATCTCAAATGGTCTTTTTTCTCGTTTTGATTGAATCATTTTAAAGTCACTTTTTTAGCTTTTTCTGAAAACCACTATTTTCAATTTCTCCTCAAAACCACTGATTTGATTATTGTGATGTTTGGCATGGGTGTTCGTATAGTTGAAATGCCGTCAGAAATGTTCAAAATTTGGTGATACATGCCTTGTATTATTTTTAAACAATATTTTTATCCATTTTTATTTAGCCTGTAATTAAGCCTGTAATGGCTTGAGAAAAAAATTCTCATAACAGACAGAAATAAAAAAGGAATTGTCACAATGCTGTTGAAATGAGCAAAATTTTGGAAACTTCATTCTCATGTATTCTTTGCTGGCATGCTGCCATAGGCACGCAAATGTTTTTACCACAAGCAATTCTTATGTGTTTTTTTCCAGCACTTATGATATAAGCATTCACTACTTTACACCTCAGTGCACTCGATGTTTTCCTTCCCTTTTCTGACCCAAGAAATCATATTTCAGGATTTCTGTTGCAATATCTCAATGGTATAGGCAATATCTAGATGGGACTATTTGACTTCTGTAAATTGTGAAAATTTAAAACACAAGATAGGAGTCAATAAACTACTGTTAAAACCAATACATTATTCTCTCAATATAAATATGTTGGAAAGATTACAATTTGACAATGAAAACTTGAGGAACAACAAATATAATGAAATACAATGTGTGAGCCTTGTTTCTCTGACCACAAAAGATAACATCTCCCCTGAGAACTTAAAAGGAATTGACTGTTTTAAAGAAAAGCAGGTATAGTACTGATCACAGTTGATTTGCCAAAAAAGTGTTCTATAATTTAAAGTTGTATATATACTAGACTTTCCATTTTGTTTTCATTTGTTGGAATGTAAAATGAATAAATATTGCACTGCTACTCCATTTGAAAAGAAAATTGATGCAGGTCTGACTGTAGAAATAAAAATGCTGTCTCTCTTACAAAAAAAAGTTCCCATACCCACTTCCTGCATACCCCCCGAAATCAAATGGTCTCCCCTTAATATACGCATGCGCATATAACAAGTTAGCGTTGTTTTTGCAAGGACTTTTAAAATAAAACCGACGCAATCTTGTTTCTCGGTCTGGTGCGAATTTTGACGTTTTAAAGTTTTTAGCGTGTATTTGATGATGTTTTGTAAATATGAAGTTCACAGTGATGGTACTTTTGTTGTCGTGTATTTTTTGGCACGAAACGCTCCTTCGATAGACTGAAGAATGATGGCCTCCGTACTCGGTACTCCCCAGTACCGGCGAATCCATTGCTTTAGCGAGGCAATCCCACCGGCGGCCCGTACTAATAGCTGGGTGAGAGCGAGGGAACGCTCTGTTCTTCTACCTCCATGTCATAACAAACTAGCGTCGTTTTATGTTGATGTACTGTCCTTTCGACACAGCGATAACTTTTAGTTTTCTGTTGCTTATTTTGGGTAATTTCGACAGTTGTGCATTGATTTTGACATCATTTTAGACTTAGATCGCTAAAGTGTGTGCTTTTAAAGTTTTATGTTGACCGATTTACTTAGGAAGTACGCGCACTTCAGAATCACGGCATAATCCGACACGGTAATTTGGCATGATCATCAGATCATACATGATCCGAGATTGCACTTTAGCAAGGTCACGATAACTAATGTTGTTTGTTTCACTGTCGTTTAATACCTATATTTCCACTAAAAGACCATTAAAATTTCCTCCTGGCTACTTTGAAATCGTGCACTGGCATGCATGTAGTTGTCAACATCACTATGCTTGAATGTAGTAGACTCTCATACTATGAATATATCGACTGTCACTGCATGTGTGCAAGTCACTCCATATCAGGTCATAAATGTAGTATTGCGACGTTTGAGCTGCTAGAAGCCAGAATTTACAGTTTACGAGAAAGTTATCTTACATGTAAAACTCAGTTCTACTGTGAACAAAATGCAAGCTATGTTGTATAACTATCGTGGATAGCATAATATTTTGTACCTATCACCGTGTCAGAAAATCAGAAGGAAACAACCAGTCAGACAAACTGTGGTCAGGAGGATACTGTCCAATTTTTGCTCACGTGTTTACACACGTGAGTATATGTCGCAGCGATGTCTGTGTGTCTGTGTGTCTGTATATCTGTGTGTCTGTCTGTGTGTCTGTCTGTCTGTGTGCTCAATATCTCAAAAACGGCTCACAGATCAGAATCAAATCTGGTACATACATTCAGTTTGCAAATGGCAAGAAGTGATTAGTTTTTGGTAGGTGTGGCTTGCTTACGTTTTGCTCTTTGCATAATTATGATTTTAGAAAAACGGATATATATTGATAACGACTGCTCACAATTTGATGAGATTTGCTACAAATGTTGATCTTACCAAGATATATCAGCTGTGAAAGATATTAAGGGGTGACATAAAAGATAATGGATAATTTGCATATTTAATGAATTTTCCTAATTAGGGATATATATCTGATTTGACTTGATCAAAGTTGACAAAACTTGGTATGTATAATATAGGGCTCAGCCCTTGGTGTCGCGCCAGGGGTTAAGATTGGCAATGTTATTTGTTTGATTCATGATAAAATGTAATTAATTGTTACTTCATAAACGTATATATGACAACTATGCCCAGTTTCCCTCTGATGAAAGCAGTTCACGTACGTACACGCGCGGACGTCAAACCCTGCAGCAGTGCAGGTAGGCCTATAGATTTTCTGTAACGTGTAAAAATTTTGGACAAAAATTGGCAAGTTTTACATTGATAACAGCCTATTGCGTTAAACAAGGGACGTATCATGCAATCATTATCATTGCAATGGTAACCGCACTGCCCACGTTCCACTTGCCTGCTGAAAACTATGGTCCGTTTAAAAACTGGCAATTTTTGAATCTAATTATTGACACAGGGGGCGCTTTTCTAAAATTCAATCCCAGCATTCTTTGCGTATGCCCCCGTTCATATGCACGACAGTTTTCTCCCTTTATCTATATTAACGATATTTTGTATCAGCGACAAGGTGCATAATAACATTTACTGGCTAATAAAAGAGGTATATTTTATAAAAGGCATGTTATATAATAGTAATTTGTTTCGTATTTGTTTATTTACGAGTACTCAAAAAAAAACATGGCGGCGCCCATGAAAGAAGGGTACACTTCCGGTTACTCGCATAGTATATTATGAATAAGCGCATGCGTAGTCAGTAAGCCGCTGGCGCGACTAATATTATATAGGGCTCAGCCCTTGGTGTCGCGCCAGGGGTTAAGATTGGCAATGTTATTTGTATTGATTCATGATAAACTGTAATTGTTACTTCATAAACGTTTATATGACAACTATGCCCAGTTTCCCTCTGATGAAAGCAGTTCACGTACGTACACGACGTCAAACCCTGCAGCAGGGCAGGTATAGATTTTCTGTAGCGTGTAAAAATTTTGGACAAAAATTGGCAATTTTTACAATGATAACAGCCTATTGCGTTAAACAAGGGACGTATTATGCAATCATTATCATTGCAATGGTACCGCACTGCCCACCTTCCACTTGCAAGCTGAAAACTATAGTGTTCCGTCTAAAAACTGGCAATTTTTGAAGACTTTCGAGTTAGACACAGCCTATTAGCTCAAAAGTTAGTGAGGCAAGGATTCTCAGAAAGTAGATTAGTGAAATCATTTAAGAAGTTCTACGGTAGATACGGAGATGTTGTATCAAAATATGACCTGTCTGTTTCTCAAATGATGAGTGACAGCATACCAAATTTTGACTCACAAAAGTAATTTGGTGAATTCACCAAATAACAATGAATTTGTCGCTTTGGGTCAATCTTGACGGGTGCGGCTAGCTGGCAGGGTACGCTTACCCATTCCGGACACCTGGTACCACCACTATTTTGTGGTTCAAGATGACCCCATTGCCTTTGTCATCATCTATATGTTCCTTGGACCTGGTAAATTTCACAGTTACCTTGAATGATAACGATTATTGGACCTGATTTGATGTCTATTGAATCTAATTATTAACACAGGGGGCGCTCTTCTATAATTCAATCCCAGCATTCTTTGCGTATGCCCCCGTTCATATGCACGACAGTTTTCTCCCTTTATCTATATTAACGATATTTTGTATCAGCGACAAGGTGCATAATAACATTTACTGGCTAATAAAAGAGGTATATTTTATAAAAGGCATGTTATATAATAGTAATTTGTTTCGTATTTGTTTATTTACGAGTACTCAAAAAAAAACATGGCGGCGCCCATGAAAGAAGGGTACACTTCCGGTTACTCGCATAGTATATTATGAATAAGCGCATGCGTAGTCAGTAAGCCGCTGGCGCGACTATTAAAGATACTATGATTAAGATTATTGAAAGTCATTAAGCATTTTTACTTCATCAAACTCTTAATTTGCATTTTTAATGAACTTTTGAAATTAGGGATATTTAGTTGAATGGACATGACCAAAATTGATGAAACTTGCTATGAACATTGAAGATACTGTGATATAACATTGTTGAAAGTCATTAAGCATTTTTACTTCAGCCAGATTCTTATTTACATATTTAATGAACTTTCCAAATAAGATATATAAATCTGGATGGACTTAAACAAAATTGATGAAACTTGCTATGTACATTAAAGATACTATGATATAACATTGTTGAAAGTCATTAAGCATTTTTACTTCAGCCAAATACTTATTTGCATATTTAATAAACTTTCCTAATTAGATATATAAATCTGGATGGACTTTACCAAAATTGATGAAACTTGCTATGTACATTGAAGATACTGTGATATAACATTGTTGAAAGTCATTAAGCATTTTTACTTCAGCCAAATACTTATTTGCATATTTATTAAACTTCCTAATTAGATATATAAATCTGAATGGACTTTACCAAAATTGATGAAACTTGCTGATATACATTGAAGATACTGTGATATAACATTGTTGAAAGTCGTAAAGCAGTTTTACTTCAGCCAATTCCTTATTTATATATTTAATGAACTTCACTAATTAGGGCTATATATCTGAATTGATTCGACCGAAGTTGAAGAATCATACAAGATATATATTGAAGATACTATAAAACAACATTATTAAAAGTCATGAAACTTTTTACTTCAGCGAATCCTAGTTTGCATATATAATGAACTTTCCTAATTAGGGATATTTATCTGTATTGACTAGACCAAATTTGACAAAACTTGCTATGTACATTAAAGATACTATGATACAGCATTGAAAGTCATTAAGCATTTTTACTTTAGCCGATTCCGTATTTGCAAATTTAATGATTTTTCCTAATTAAGGATATTTATCTGTCTTGACTAGACCAAAGTTGACGAACTGCTTTGTACATTAAAGATACTATGATACGACATTATTGAAAGTCATTTAACATTTTTAATTCAGCCTATTCATAATTTGCATATTTAATGAGAACATTTCAGTCAATTCCTAATTTGCATATTTTAATGAACTTTCCTGATTTGGGATATATACTTGGATTTAAAATTAATCTGTGGTGAATATTATTCATTATGTTGATCATAACACTTTAAATGAAGTTGCAAACATGTGGCAAAGGTTCAAATTTACACATAACTGCAACTCGTAATTGAACACGTGAGCATTTTCTGTTCATATCTGGTAATATTTGTCTCTCGGCACACACCAGATACTCATGACTGTAAAACACATTTCCATATTATATTTTAGTTTGCTTTTCACCATATTGTATGTCCTTTCCTGCACTACATAATTCAAAATTAAATATTGTTTCTGGCCTATAGATACTTGAGGGGTAAGCTTATTTAGTCTCATACATTAAAGATGCACTGTTGACCTACAGAGTCCAAACTTTTTATCATTGTATTGTAGATAGATGTACACTCCAAATACTAAGTACAAGTGTGGTGAGTGTAACAAGCAAATGTTTTTTAGTCAATGGCCCAAATTTATTTTCTATTTGATGGACAATAAATACATGTGTAATCAATGCCAACAATCCAGTTTAAGTAATTTGGTTTAGATTAGCCATTGTCCATTATATTACAATAGTTTGTGGCTAAATTTTCTCCCCTTCTGTATTATATAAGTTCACCGTTTCCTGTTTTAGATATTGTTGATCCTATTGAGTCCCATCTCTTATTCTTAATTCACTTTCACACATATCAAGGCTGTTGATACTTAGAATCCACACTTGAACTTATGCTGGAGCAGTAACCAACCAGTTCAAATAACTTTCATTTATGTCCAAACAATTTGACTTTTTGCTAAATTTCACATTTATGGCAATTAATAAACAGTAAGGAGGTACAAAGGACGTCGGTGCCCCCGGGCCCCATGTTAATATCGTTAGGTCACATTATGTTAGTCACCATGCATTTGCAGATGACAATCAGCTCTACAAAGTAACCAGTATTGATAAGATCCTCTCTGCCATAGATTCCATACGAGATTGCATTAATGAGGTCAAAACATGGATGAAGTACAACAAACTCCAGTTAAACGACAGTAAACTGAAGCCATATCACTGTCCTTCCTTACTCAAAGTTAGTTGGTGATGCAGTTATTAAGTTTTCCTCATCTCAGAAATATCTTGGTGTCACTTTAGATAGCCATTTAACCATTTCAGAGCACGTACATAATGTATGCAGAGCTGCCTATGTTCAGCTGAAGCAGACCAGGTCTATTCGTCATCTGCCCACTGTTCAAGCCACTCAGACTCTTGTTATTGCTTTTGTCCTATCTCGTTTAGACTACAGCAACAGCCTTCTTTCTGGCTGCCCAAAACACCTCATTGCCAAATTGCTACGAGTTCAAAATGCATCTGCTAGACTTGTCTATAAAGCCAAAAAATCACACAACATACCACCACTTTTAAAATCGCTGCACTGGTTGCCCATTGCTAATCGTACACAGTACAAACTTTCTACAGTTTTTTTCGACTTGGTTTCAGGGAATAGACCACAATATCTCTCTGGCCTTTTGCAAATGTATACTCCTTCAAGACACCTACGTTCTTCATCTGACACACGTCATTTTAGAATACCGCGTGTTGCCACAAAATCCTTGGTGAAAGGTCTTTTTCCCACTCAGGAGCGAAAACTTAAAACAGTCTGCCTGTCAACCTACGCCATATGGATTCCCATATTTCATTCCGCCAAGCCCTCAAGACATATTTTTTAAGGAATAGTGTGTTTTGTCCTGCGCCTAGAACTCCCTTTTGAGATTAGGCGCATTATAGATATTCTTTATGATTAATAATAATACAGCTGGAGGTCTGATTTTTGTACACAGGGGTAAGTTGAAAGCGAATTATTTTGCCAAAATGCCACGTGACCATGATGACCTTTGACCTTTATTTCACAAAATTAAATGTCTATAAATCTGTAACCACAAGTGCTATTCCCTTTGGTTGGATACGTGGCCTTTAATACAATGCCACATCCTTTACCGCAATAACTATGCACTTTTTGCACTATGCACTTTATCTAATTTTAAGCCCGCCTTTTCAGCCAGAGGTCTGATTTTTTGATGTTGTATCAAAATATGACCTGTCTGTTACTCAAATGATGAGTGACAGCATACCAAATTTTGACTCAAAAAAGTAATTTGGTGAATTCTCCAAATAACAATGGATTTGTCGCTTTGGGTCAATCTTGACGGGTGCAGCTAGCTGGCAGGGTACGCTTACCCATTCCGGACACCTGGTACCACCACTATTTTGTGGTTCAAGATGACCCCATTGCCTTTATTATTTTCAATATGTTCCTTGGACCTGGTAACTTTCTTAGTTACCTTGATATGATAACGATTATTAGACCTGATTTGATGTCTATTTGCTGATAGGGGTAAACAATTCGAATAATTTATTTTTTTGCAAAGCGACAAGTGAAAAAGATAACTTTGACCTCTATGGCGATGTTTGAATTATTTTACCCGCTTACACTGCTTTGCCCCGGCATCGCTGCTTGCAGCTATATTTTTTCTTCCTTCTTTAGCAGCCCTAGCCGAAATGGGCGAGTCCCCTGAAAATAGAACTCCAGCAACAACAACGACATTTTGTATTGAATTAAGAAAATATCGTAGACTCCAAAAGTGTCCACATAACTTCAAAAGTGTCCCTGGATAATTTTGATTGTTATATGATTCCACTTCTATATCCAACTACCCATACGTAATTAGAGGGATTTGTTTGACTTCGAAGTAGGATTATCGTACACTTTCACTGCTTTGGTATTGTATTAAGGAATATGTATGGCTCTAAAAGTGCCCCCATGACCTGAAATATGTACTCGGAAAAATTATGATGATTATATGCTCCCTCTGCTCTATTAAACTACTTATACATAATCGAAGGAATGTGTTTAACTTCAATATTTGCCAGATGACCTGTAAAGTGTCAGTTACGAATAGCATTATTGTATACGTCCACGACTTTTGCCGACGTATATTGAATAGGAAAATATCATTGACTCCAAAAGTGTCCCTATGACCTCAAATGTTTTCCTGGAAAATTTTGATGATTATACTTTTATTGTTGCTCTATCCAACTACTTTTGTCTTATTGAAGCAAATTGCTTTATTGTACAATTCACCTTAATCTCTATTTTTATATCTCACTTAAATCATTACATAGTAGTTATAGCTTAACATCGATATTGTACTTATCAACAATAGTAGTTATAGCTTTTACATCGATATTGTACTTATCAACATCCCTCTACAAGCAATGTATGCTTGGAAAAAACACAATCCATTAACCTTGCTACTTCCTTTCCAGCCATGATTTTGTACTATTTGAAAAGTTAAATATCAGCAAATACTATGACTTCAAAATTGTGCATGATTTCAATAGCATCTCGTTATATGGTAGGTATATTTTTGAAAATAAAAAAAAACACTATCCCTCCCCTCTGATAATTCTGCCTCAAGCCCTATTACTGTGTTTGTCCTCAGTCCTAATTTTTTATATTTTTCATCCAACTTGAAGTATAAAATTGCAGCTAAAATTACTTCGAAATGCCCATGCGACTACAAAGCGTCCATTTTACGTTAGGTATTGTCAGACTTGAGTTTAACCCCAGATCTTACTGGAAATGTAGTATGCCGACACCTTTGAAGTCAGAGACACCTTAGAGGTCTTAACACACGTGCATATGTATAAAAGAAATCCGATTTTGAAATTTGACCTATATGTGGATCCATTATTGATGGAAGTCTATGGGGAAACTATGAACATTTTTTCAATTATAAGACTAGCAATATCTGTGCATTTATAGACAAAATTGACATTAGGGACCGAGCACAATTAACGGCAGGGGGGGGGCACGAAAAAAAATGAGTGTTCTTGGGGTGGGCCATGAAAATTCCAGGGAAGGTAAGGGGTGGGCCACCAAAAGTTTTTACACCATGACAGACAGAGAATATTTTTCAGCATTTTTGTTCCTTGTTGAAGCTGGAGTTCCTTGTTAAACTTCTTGTAGCATGATGAAATACCAAGTCTTAAACCTCACAATACATTGTTATGTGTAAAATGAGCACTATTTTTATTGAAAATTGACTTCATTTGTCACAGTAATAATGGTTGGTAATGATACAGAGGCTAGGTTGAAACTGGTTATTCCATCATGCTATAGGAAGAACTAGAATACGTAGTGGACACACAGGAAAAAATACTGAAAAAAGGAGAAAAATGGCATTAATGGGTCTTTTATAGTTAGCCCATGAAGGACTATTCCAATGGCAGACTGTCATTACAGTGGAGTAACATTGAATATCTTGGGTAGTCATAGAAAGACAGACACTGGGTTGTGGAAAGTGCATTGAAATCACAATGGTCATGTTATACATTTTTCCCCAACATCTGAAAACATCATACAGATACTCAGTTGAAGTAAAGCATAGACATACCGGTATATGAAATGCTAAACATGCATACCAGCAAACAGACTCAAAAAAAATTATGCAGTTCAGTTCAGTGTTTTCAGTGACAAAATTGTCCTAAAATGCTTACTCTTTGCTGTATCATACTTTGGAAATTAAAAAGACAATGCATTCATTCTATATTCCATGGGTAATTTGTACATGACCCCTGTGTGACCATTTGGTCGGATGACTTTTGAGTAAACGGTTAATTTAAAACTATATTAAACTGAAGGGGAAAGTTACATGAAATTTTGCTCATAATAACACTTATCTTTAGGGTTGTGCAGGAATCTGTCAAAAATGTCCTCCGAATGTCTTTTGTTTTCAGGGTATTCAAACTAAAAACACACAACACACAGCATAATAACTGAACATCAACACAACACTATACTGAAAATAGCTGAAGGTGTTACAAGTAGTAAAGCTTGAACATATGTTATTTTGTTTGTTTATTATTATATATCCAATTTTCATCACGTTTTCGCAAGGATAGCACAAAACTGAATCTTTGAGCGTCGGCTCATGTGATATCATTCCATCAACATCAGTTAGAAACCTAGGAGTGTTACTTGACTCTGACGGTTTTATGTCTAGTCATGTAAATATCTTATGTAAATCGGCCTTTTTTGCCTTGTATAAATTAGGTAAAATTCGTTCCTTAATTGATGCAAATAAGACAGAGAAATTAGTCCATGCTTTTGTCACATCGAAATTAGACTATTGTAACGGTCTATTTTATGGTATTCAAAATTATCACCTCGACAAAATTCAGTCTGTACAAAATGCTGCAGCACGACTGGTTACTCGTACAAAGAAATTTGAACATATTACACCTGTATTATTTAGACTTCATTGGTTGCCAGTAAGGGAAAGGATTAAGTTCAAAATTAACCTCCTTACTTTCAAAATACTCATTGGCAACTGTCCAGATTACCTTAAGTCATTGATAGATATCAAGTACCTCATCGCAATCTTCGCTCGTCGAATAAAGTTCTTTTAACTAGGCATGATACAAGGTACACTACTACAAATTATGGTCTTAGGGTTTTTCAGTGGCTGCCCCGATTTTATGGAATGATCTGTCTTTAGATGTTTCTGTCCTAGAGTGTTCAATTGACTCATTTAAGGTAGCTTTCCACCTTTGCGTCGACCATTTTCAAACGTGAATTTTGCCATCAAGATGTGTACTTTTACCAAGTATTATATATCACCTGAAAGCTATTGCTATGAATTTTTTTGTTTATCAAGAAAATTAGTGTGCGATGAATTTTTTTGAAGATCTTAGTGAAAGTGTAAAGAAAATGGGTGGTCTCACGTAAAAAAGTTTAAGTCTGAGCGGAGAGGGGCTAGTGGGGAGAGGGGCTATTGTTTAGTTGTTAACGGGCAATTGGTCTTCAGAATACTGGCTACAAAACCGTGTCTCAGATTTTTGAAAAAGGCCTTAGTTTTTTCACATCGATGAGTCAAAGTTTATCTACCGATTAGTCTTACAACGCCGCCTAATTAAGCAGCAATAACTCGACTTTAAAAATCTTCATAGAGAAACTGAGACACGGTTTTGGAGACAACCTACTTGACAAACGTCTGTGAAAATCTGGTGAACTTCCGTTCACGCGTTCTCGAGTTAAACTCTTTTGAACGTACTGCAATGTGACAAAATGCCGAACTGAGAAAAAGGCGATTTAGTAAATTGTTCGGTTTTTCCTTTTGAATGGCAATAACAATGTACTCAACGACAAAACACTAAAACCAGATAGTGAAATCAAAGTGTTCAACTTCAACAGTATATTCACTCATTGAAATCAGTGTCACCGGTCGAAATGAGGCTAAAAAGGGTGAATTTTGGGAGCGTTGTACTCTTTTTAGAGCACAATCTACACAGTAGCTGATGAGTAAATAAACTTGGGGAGTGCCAGGGAAGGGATTATGCATAATCTGTTGACTGATTAGTTGTAAGGTTTTAAATAGAGTTTAACTGTTCGACCTAACTGTCGGAACTGCTACGGCATCTCGATGCCGTCAACACGAGCGCTTGGACTAATTACCTCCATGACAAGCGTGCACTACAGTGTAAGTTTATGGCAGCATTCGATTCGACCTCGGAAACGACTCACTGCTGCGGAATGAAAGCGAGCCCGATGAGTGATATAGGGAAAACAATATTGGCTGACAACAAAAATATCTGCGTTTGTATGTGGATGTACATTTGCGGTGTCTGTGATCATGGAGATAAAAAAGAACAGCTCCATGCTGTGATTCGTTACGGTTAGAGTAACCGAGGATTCAGTGAGCAGCCATTTTTTAGATCTTCACGCGCCTTGAAAACCGATTAACACGAATCAAACTACGAGCATTTCTGAGACAATAGTTTGTCCTCACTCTGTACAGCATTTCTGTGGGTGAAGACCGTTTCTGGAGTCATGAACCAATCGTCGTCGGTGCCATAAAAGTCAAAGGAGAGAAGTTGAGAAAACATGAACATAGAGAAAAGTACGTCATTTCATCAAGCGCAAGTTGCATGCGATAGACCTCTCGTCAAGCGTCATACGTCACAGCATGGAGGTAGTAGTCTTCCTACCTCCATGGTCACAGATAGATAACTCTCTGCTGTTGTTCGTATCCAACATGAGTACCATCGATTCCAGGCGAATATGATATCAGACCCGTCTTCATTACATGTAAATCTCAGGATTAGGATGGTGTTTTGCACTGTATTCAAGTAGTTAGCCCGTAAGCGTCTCATTCAATGGTTTACCGACCAATGATGACATGTTGATGAAAACTCAGGGCGATTACGTTATTACGTTGTGACGGTCAAATTCATATTGAAATTTGTCTTCGGTCCTGCAGCATTTTGGCTACTGCCATGATAACTGATAACAATGCTGTCGTGTCCATTCCCATAAAATCATTTGATTCACATTCGTCCGGTGTACGATGAACATTTTTTAGTCGACGTATGTTTTTACCTTGTCAAGGTCGGTTTCTCATTTAGTGGTAGGGTGGTTGCATTGTACGATTATTGGGTAATAGCGCGGCCCGGAAACGAAATGGGACAAGAAAAACGGACCGCGGGATTGAAACGACTTCGACATTATCAGTTCACTGCCATTGTGCCAAAAGTCTGCAAACCAAAGCAGCTATTGTTTTGTGGCGTGGGATTTCTGCATCGCTACGTATTTTGCCTTGGGAAAATTTGCTGTCGCTCTCTTGCAGCCCATGCAATTTGTTTCCACCTTGTATTTTCTAATCCCAAGTAGTTCCAGAGCCGCGGCTTCTGATATTTCATTTTTATTCATAAATTGTTCAACTCACTTAGTATTCTCATCGAACGGACAATGTCGGGTTTCTAGAACTTTTGGCGCAAAGTCGTTTCGGCCGCACAATTTCCGACCCCAAGACGTTTAGGCAACGCGACCAAAGACGTTTCGGCACTATCTGGTTGGGAGACCTCGTGCCAAATGTTACAAATCAAAACACTGAGAAGTATAGTGTCAGCATTCACATGCTTTAAAGTTTGTGAGAACATGGTGAAAAACCGTCGAAAAGAGTTTCATATCATGTTCAATAGCAATAGCCGCCGACACTGTCAAAGTTTGAAAAGCGGCGCCTAAACGGCACTGTAAAAGTCATACTGGTCAAAACGCAAAGGTCACGCTTATGAATATGACTGGTCTGTCAGTTACTAATAAGTTTGAAGGGAAAAAAATAAATCGTAACGGGGGTGTCGAAATGTCTTGGGGCCAAAAGAAGCCGAAACTTCGGCCGAAAGAGGCCGAATGTTGCTTGAATGTTGAAGATGTGAAGGGTGTCTGTTGCGGTATTCAAGTGTTCCCGCTGTCACTTAGGCCGCCAGTGGAACGTACCATTTATGTATACGGGACAGCCTCTTCAAAGATGTTTAACATTACGAAACTTATCCACCACTCCTGGTGCTTTTACAAAAGCACAAAAATGTCCCAGATAAAACATTTAGTGCGTGGGCTATTTGTGTAATCTGAAATTGTACCGTCAACAATGTCATAAGTGTGACCTTGTCCGATTGTGTCGATAAATTGTGATCTTTTGGGAGCGGCCACCCCTATGAGAAAAACGGTAAGACCCACCTTTCGACGCCTAATTGCCAGGTACACACTATGGTCTTGACCCACGCAGTGAACGGTAGGTGCTAATGGGATTTTCACAGCGTATGTTGTCCAAGTGCATGTGAATACTGTGACGCTGCTTGCTTAGCGTAATCCCTTGTCAATCAAGACTTAACGGTAGTCTCAAACGCCAAAATGTACACCTGTCCTCTCGTACATTTTTATTCCAAAATTTCGCCCAAAAACAGGAACTTCACGACCAAGATATTCTACACACAAGGAAGATCAATATTATAGGAATACTTTAAGGGATAAAAGAAAAATCGTGTTTTTGACTCAAAATACCAAAACAAAGGCGGAAAGCTACCTTAAACGATACTTGAAAACTTGTCTTTTTAGAGATTGTTATAGTATGTTTTGTGATCTGTGATTTTATTACCTCCTTTTATTGTAGAATGTACAGAGCACTGAGACGAAGTGGAGTGCGCTTTTAAGAAATAAATAATAATAAATAATAATAAATAATAATAATATATTATTTATTATTTATTTAAAGAATGCAAGAATGTTGTTTTCACAAAAGCACATATTAGAAGTTATTAGGATTATATATATGTGTACAACTTTGTACCTATGTAATCTTTCTTTTTTGGGGAGGGGGGGCACAAAAATTTTGTTGCCGGTGATGGGGGGCCACTAAAATTTTTGCTGGTGTTAGGGGGGTCTGTAAAAAATATATGCACCACATATTTTCTCTTCCAGCCCCCCTGCCGTTAATTGTGCTCGTTCCCTTAATGTACTTAGTTAGATTAAGTAGTAACAAGTGTATATGTGCACAAAAATGTAGTTTTGGAATTTAACCGAATATCATACACGGTTGAGCCATTATACGTGGGAGTCTACTAACTTAAAAGAACCTATGAACAATTTCATTCCGATATAAAACTACGTATATATCTGTTGATTAATAGACGTTTGATGATTACATAGACCTTTGATAATTGATATAAATGTACTTGGTTAAAATATTTTAGTCACTTACAAATGAGTACAAACAGTTTGATTTTGGAATTTTACCCACAATGTTCATTCACTATACCTGGCAGTATTGTTGGCAAGTTTCTCTACACAACGCATTCAGACTGTGCATTCATCATAACTTATCAATGTAAAATGTGACCCTCCCTAGGCTAAGTTTCTAAATTTTGACCTTCCCCTAGGGCAAGATTGTAAAATGTGACCCTCCTATTTCTTCCGGCTCACCTGCCCTCATAATAACTGAAGGTTCCCTTTAGGGTATTTCTCTGTGGTACTCAAACATGATGTTGTTTTGGCCATCTGAAGTACGATATTTAAACGTATATTACTACAGGGCACGTTTGGGTGCACATTGACGATGATTAATATAGGATGAACACAATATGATAAAGTAGAGAAGGAGAAAACTAGCCAATCCCAACGTCCAATTTGCACCAGTACCCTGACAGAACTCAGAATGACATAATTGCGTTTACCTATACCTGAAGATTGGAGAGTAGAATTGTTCAGTTGTAAACCCTCTCCTTAGAGGATTAACAATTATTTTTATATCTACAAAGTGTCAGCCAATCGCGCTATCTGAGGGGAGAAGTAAAGTATCTCTAGCGACCAAATGGCAGGAGATTGCAGTTTGTTGCCTAGTTTTGTATGGGTTAGTCGCTGGCGCCGCTGTACAGGAAATAGGTGAGTATGTATACGACGATGCGTGTGTGTGCGACTGCCATTGCACATTTCACGTACTAGTGCGTTGGCACTAAAAATAGAGCCGTTACGACTGTTATGCCTGTCTCCTCATTTCATTTAAATATTTAAAGCATGGTTACAGAAACCATGTATGAAGTCATTATTTCAGTGAGTTAAAATATCGATAATTAATAGTCTTCGGTACAATTTTGTAACACTCTCTGGTCCAAACTCTCTAGCGCAAATTCGTGAATTTACAACCACATGGCATGCATATATTCTGGCGCTTACTCTGGTACATAGCCCCTTGACAGTTCGGAAAAAAGTGTGGGCTGAGTAGGTTCATAGTAAGATAGTATTGTGTACGTATGCACATATGAACATAGGTGCTCGTGAGCTGGATGTGATAGTCTGCTATATCGACCGATTTTCGGCCGATCTATCGATCCCATACTTGATCCGCCCACCACTGAAACCTAAATACCCCAAGGTGTGAATCAGAATCACTCAAAAACACGCAATCCGGGTTTTCAACTGGCCGCGCGCTCACACAAAACATTCAAAACTACACTCTCATATTCCGTGTTGGATCATAATTTAACCATTCCCAAAAATCACACCGATGAACATGTTATTCTCATCGTCTTGAAGAAATCGGCCGTGTTTTGAGGCACAACTTAGTGAAACACGGTCTGCAAAACGATTCTACCATACGACGTAATTACTCTACTGCTGATTGGCTAATCAACGACCAAAACGAAGTCATGGTGCTGCATAAATTAACCAATCAGCAGTAGAATAAATTACGTCATATGGTAGAATCGTTCTGCAGACCGTTTTTCACTACGTTTGGCCCCGAAACTCGGCCGATTTCTTCAATACGATGCGAGTAATACGGTTCATTGGCGTAATTTTCGAGATGGTTAAATTTGTGATCAAACATGGCCTATGGGAGGGTAGTTTTGAATGATTTGTGTGAGCGCCCGGCAAGTTGAAAATCTGGGTCGTGTGTTTGTTTTTTTTTTTTTTTGAGTGATTCTGTTTCACACCTTGGGAGTACATGTATTTAGGTTACAGTGGAGGGCGGATCGAGTACGGGATCGATAGATTTAACAGACTACCAAACTCACGAGCGCCTGTGGAAAAGAAGATGGTTGTGCCGTCTGCGACCGACCATGACGGGTGATAGCAGATAAACCTCGATTTTTTCAGTGCGAAATTTTATTTGAATAAATAGTGTCATCAAACGCATATTCAGGTACCAGTGTTATGTTTATCTGATTTTGGATCTGATAGACCCAAAACAGTATGTTTCTCTCGTCCTATGGAACCGTAACCTCAAGGCCAGTCAATATGTATATACTGAAAGTTTGTTTTGCATGAACGCCAACAATGCTTGAGTACGTGCTAATATCACTATCTAAGGAGAACCAGTACTCTGACAAGGCACGTACCACTGCTGGCGCATGTAAAATGTAAAATCATTACCTTCTTTCTTATATCAAAAGTTAGACAATTACGAGTAATATCTGTTAGGCGTATTTTTCAAACATCGAGTGCTCAAACTTTCTGACCAGCATCTCAATGTGATACACAGCGTTGTTAAGATCGGAAATGATAATTGCTATGGTATGTCAGGTGTATGAAAAGATGCATCACAACCCCAAATATTTCACATGAATCCTCTCTCTCTCTCTCTCTCTCTCTCTCTCTCTCCTCTCTCTCTCTCTCTCTCTCTCTCTCATTTCCATATGACACCTACGCGTACCGAGGTTTCCAGGCCAGTCAGTCATATGGTGGGGGGAGAGATTTTAGCCTTAACATTGTTGGTGGTAACGATACATACGTTGGCGAGTGGCCGTGGCAGGTGAGTAGCATTATTTACAGTAGATATTAGGTGAAGTACAACAAACGAAATTGATTGCAAGGAACTTAGGTCGATGGAGTCCGCTTAATTTAGGTCGCAGTGTTCATAGTGACTGGTCCCCAGTTGCTTGGCTTTTCCTGGCATCAATTATTGGCTGTGGGCAAACGAATTCACTCCTCAATCTGCGCTGCCGACTTCCACTAACGCGACAGTCTGCTAAAGTTTAGTCTTTCAGTCTATTCTGTTTTGATATTTATATGCCCACAGACTTGGAACAAGTCAATGTACATAGCGCAGGCCGCATCATCTATGGTTCCAGACACAATTTACAATTTAATATCGGAGATGTTCACAAAAGATTGACCATTTGGTCTTGAAATATCTGCAGTGGTGCTGTTTTGTTCAAAACCTCCAGGTGTAAAGTCTTCGCCTTCGTATCAGTGCATTCCTTGTGAGGAATCAAATCTTTGGAATACCTTTTAAGCTTTGACACTTATTACAATTATATAACTGATTCAGAAAAAACATTGCGAAATGTTGTTGCACATTAGCCTAAAATCATTACTTTATTGATGCAGACATCTTCATTAAGATGTACTGGTGGCTTTGACTTCCAGACATATGCACACTGACACAAATGTAACTTCAGTGTAGAAGGCTTCTTTATTAAAGCATGTAGGATCAGGTCCAGCTCTAAATCAAACTAACTTGGATAGTCTACGTTATAACATATACGCTGCCATATAGCTTACCTCTCCAAATGTTAATCAGATTGGTTAGTATCTATCACATGATTCTAAACATGCAATGATCGGCTAATGTATGAACCTTGATAATATCTACACAGTTTGATAGGGATTATTACAGGTTAATATGCAATTTAGCAGCTAGGATTTCTGACTAGCCATGGTAACTCTAACACTGTATGTATCAGAGTAAACATCACATAAATATCATCCAAAGGTCAAAAAGTATTACATTCAAACTAAAGAAATTATTCAGGCAAAAAAGAGATTTCGTTCAAATAATTAAGCGGGCGCTACACTCACCACAGCGTATTGTGATCGAAATAACTTTTTTGAAAATATTTATTTTAATTTAGTTTTGCTAACCATAGATTAAAATATGGTTGGCTTCACCCTTTAGCTTGTCAAGCAGTCGTAAATTTCATGATAAATAAATGACAAATTATGCAAATGTATGCAAATCACCCGATTTCTTGGCTTCTCTTTTCTTCCAATTTAAATATTTCCAAAGACTTTAACTCCACACTCTGACTGGGTCAAATTTTCTGAAATTTCGAAAGTTCATACATCTTTAGCTCACGTGTTCACACACGTGAGGTAATGTCTTAGCGATGAGTGTCTGTCTGTCCGTGTGTGTGCGTGTGTGTGTGTCTGTCTGTCTGTCTGTCTGTCTGTCTGTCTGTCTGTCTGTTTACACGATAACTCAAAAACGCTTGTACTGATTCAAGTCCGATTTGGTAGACAGGTACCATATGCTACTTGCAAGAACTGATTAGACTGTGGTTGGTGTAGTTGTATATTAATTAAGTTATGACGTATCAATTTTTTCATAAAATGGTTTCCCTTCGGAGACAGAAATGGCAGTGTCGACATATATCAAGAAATACTGCACAAAATTTCATGAAACTTTTCACAGATGACAATTTCAGAACATTATGATGATACTGTGAGTGTCATGTCAATTATATGCTCATTTGCATGTTTAGTTAACTTTTGTAATTAGTGACATAACTCTGAAATTCCTGCACCAAACTTGACTGCAACAAATATTGATCTGATATATAACTAATTGTACTGAGAGACATTGGGCAGTGTCAAGTTATTAAATAGCTCATTTGTATATTTTATGAAGTTTTGCAAAAAGCATCAGTAGTATGAAGTAAATTAAGGATTAATTTGCATATTTGATGAACTTTGTAATTAGGTATATAACTCTGAAATTACAGCACCCAATGCGATGAAACCTGCGACAGATATTGATCTGATATGTATCTAATTGTACCGATAAGCATTTGGCAGTATCAAGTTAATCAGTAGCTCATTTGCATATTTTATGAAATTTTGTAATCAGTAATATAACTGCAAAATAAATGTACCAAATTTGATGAAATCTGCTGCAGATACCGATCTGGCAGATATCTAACTGTGGTGTAAAGCTTTTTTTAGTGTAAAGTTAATTACGGGTTCATTTGAATATATGATGAACTTTGTAATTAGGTATATAACTCTGAAATTACGGCAACTAATTAGGTGAAATCTGCTATAGATATTGATCTGATATACATATCATATCATATTCATATCTGGACATTTTACTTGAATTTGACTCCAATGGTCACCTTTCTACTAGGCTATATGACAAGAGAGATGATTTCAACTTTAGTATAATTAATTTTCCACACCTCATCAGTAATATTCCACTCTCACCTGCTTATGGGGTATACATTTCCCAGCTTATACGATATGCAAGAGCATGCAGTTCATATGGTGATTTTGTAGAGAGACATGGCCATCTCTCTTTCAAACTGTTAAATCAAGGTTACACCAGAGCAAGACTTGTTCTCTACATTCAAACGCTTTTTTGGCAGGTATCGCAAGCTGGTAGATAAATACAATATCTCTCTTCGACAAATGATCACTGATGGCATCGGTGACATTGGGCCTTAGTTAGTGACCACTACCTATCTGACTTACAGATTGATATATGGCGGGTGCCACATGTGGGGCAGGATGCGCTTACTATTTTCGAAACACCTGACATCACTTCTTGGTCTTTTGGCCAGAGGTCCATATATCTTTCTTTCATGAATTTGACTTTGTTTGTACCGTCTATTTACTGTCTGTTCTGTGCTGTTTTGTGTCTATGTTTACAACTATTGTCTTACAAATTTGACCTAGTGTTATTGGATTATGGATTGGTAATGATTGCGATTATTATACATCTAATTGTACTGAGAAGCATTGGGCAGTCTCAAGTTAATAAATAGCTCATTTGCATATTTTATGAAGTTTTGTAATCACCAGTCATAAAACTCCGAAATAAATGCATTAAATGTGAAGAAACATGCTACAAGAGATCTAATTGTCCAATGGAGTATTGAGTTGTGTCAAGTTAATTAAGAGTTTATTCGCATATTTGATATTACTCCAAAATTACAGCATTAAATTTGATGAAACGTGCTATATATATTGATCTGATGGATATCCAATTGTCCCATGAAGCATTGAGTACTGTCAAGTTCATAAACAGCTCGTTTGCATATGAAATAAAGTTTTGTAATTAGTGATTTAACTCTGAGAGTACTGTGTGAAAGTTGATGAAACCTGCTACATATAATGATATAACAGATATCCGATTGTTCTGTGAAGCATACTACTATTAATGAACCTGTTGTAAAACACGTGAACACATTCAGTTCACATCTGGTTTAATAAGAGGCATTTTATGTTTGCAAATCATGTTTTAATCACTTTTTTGAATGACACTCTTTCAACCCATGCCATTTAAAATTTCAACCCATGCCATTTTAGAATGAAGATTGATATTATAAACGAAAATAGTCGTTTTTTACAACATATACTCTTGTTTCAAGTGAATATTACATTTCGGAAAATAGTATCAAGTTTTTGACTTAAATTAATTTTATCATGAATACCAACATTTAGGTTTTTCCCCAAATATACACCCCTTCATCGGTTTAAGTAAATTATTGCTACCATACTAAACTATAGATTCTCTGCTTTTTGAAAAAATATAATATGAGGGGTGTTACTTGTAATCTTAGATGAGAAATATTGCTTTGAAAAAAAACTGTGTTGGCAACGTGCACCTCCATCTTAAAATGATATGAAAGGATTAAGAGATGATCTGGAATATATCCAACTCAAATGTCAATTTCACATCTTCTTTCTTCTCCTTTAAAAAACGGTTGATTTTTTTTGTTTTTTTAATGTTTCGGAAATGACAAATAACTTATTGAAACTCATGTTCCTTCAAGTGATATGAAAAATGTTCAAGAGTAAACTAGTCGTAAAATGTTGGAAAGTCAATGGTAGTCCTGTGAATATAGAAACAACTCATTTTGTGAAACAACTGATTTTCAAAATACAGGTTTATTGTCCATGATATCGCATGAAGTCCTGATGGTTTCATACACATATTTACACTGGGATTATTATGGCCGCCATTTGGAATATAACATGAAGTCATTGACAGTTGCTATGTTACATATATGTCTCACAAACCAAATCATATGTATGAATCAGTAACACTAAAAAATAAATCAGTATGTGTTCAAATACATCCTTAAACAAAAGCATAGCAAAAAGTAATATCTAGCAAAAAAAAGTTCTCATTCTTTGACTGTGTCATACATCGGAGACAGAGCATCTGCATGTTGACATAGACAGAAGAAGTGACTGCTTATGGTTTTGATTACAGTACCCACTTCGATGCTGTACACAAAATCTAAGCAAGACTTTGTTCAAGTCCGTGAATTAAAGACAAAGATATTACATTGTTCCCAAGTAAAACAAATTTGGAATTTTCTTTTCACAAGAAGTAATGTTAACTTCACAGAAAAGGAAGTAATTCTTGGATCACAAATACAGAAACTTTGTTTCAGAGCTGGAATCTTATTTGTCTTTTAACAAAAGATATATTTACGGTTGTAGATTTGCCAAAATCATTCCAAAGCCGGCCGTACTCTTAGAAAAGCTTAGTTATTATAGAACATTATCGAATATAATAGCAACAACCGTAAGACTAGGGATTCTATGCAGGTGTTAGATAGAATCTTAAAAGACTTGTAAAATTTAATTACTCATTTTTTGTAGTTTTCCCCGTGGGTATTGTCTTTCCTTTCCTTTTGTTTTTCTCCTTTCTTGTTGTGCTTCTTCTTTTTTTGAAATAAAAAAAAAACATTAAAAAAAAAAGATATTACATATACAACAGTTACTCAAGTGTCTCTTCTATTCATACAAAGATGTTTGAAACTCCATTGTAATGCGTTCACCCTACTCATCACGTTCACTCACATCACACGTTTCATAAAAAAGAACACAAATCATTGCGTTCATCCCTCACATGTTCACAAAGCACACAATTAAACAAAATCTAAATGACAGTCGTTGCCTCACCAAAGTGTAGCAATTTATATTAATTTACATACTGACAGCATGGGAAATTACAAGGGAGCACCTCCCGCCCCCAAGCAGACTGCAGCCCTGAAAATGCATATAACTGTAGTTGAAGCGACCATCGCATCAACAGACTTCTTTTGTTTTTCATGTTCTCTAACGAATTCAGTGGCTGCTGATCAGTCTGTACAAATTCTCGGCCATATAGATATATCGATGGAGTTCATTTACCACCCAGACTATAGCCAAACAATCTTTCGCAATAGTGGGGTCGACTCTTTCTCTAGGAAGGAGTTTCCTGCCGAGGTACGATAGGATGATCTCCTTAATCACTGCTTTGGCTGAGTTCACAGCCGATCCCAAATTCACTGGCGTCAATCTGAACCATGATTTGGCACTGAAGTTCGGACCTGCCAAAATTGGTTGCTTCATGAGTAAATTTTTTCTGTTAAAGTAAATGACTTTTCACAAACAACTTTTTTGATGATACTTTTGTCAAGTCCGTCAATCGATTTGATTGGTCCGAAAAAGTAAGAATAAACTTCCTATAACACTTTACCAATACCAATTCAAGAAATGAGTGTACTCTTTCTTTACCAAATTGTCTTTGGAATGTCCCAATGCCCTGCACTAGAGCGTAGCCTTCCTCTATGTTCATCTGATTGGTTAGTAGCTTTCACATTATTTCTAGACATATATTGAATGGCAAATGTATGAAGACTGATAACATCTTCGTAGCTTAGGCACGGATTATCACAGGTTGATATGGAATTTAACTTTTAGGTTTCTGACAAACACTCTATGTAGCAGTGTAAACGTCTAATAAATATAAATGACAAAAATGACAAAGGAATGTTCTGGAATAACTTTCACCCAATTGTCAACTTCATTATGTATCCATAGACAATTTTTTATTTTTTTACTTTCTTTTCTGGTGTTTATATGTACTATATACAGGTACCATCTGTACCTACCTAATGTAAGTGAGTAACCTGTTAGCGATAGTGTGACAGCGCCACCAGTGTCAGACTTTCACTGCTGAAAATCATTCAATATCTGGCGAGATTCATTAAAGAGTTTGACTTGCCGACAATTGCACATCTTCTGTGTCTGCCTCATTGATGATTCTTTCAAGTTTTTCACGGCAGTGAACGTTGTGGTCGAGTAAACTGTAGATGTATACTCTCCCTTATTTTAAACAGGTATGTTTGGTATAATAATATTTCAGTGATTTTGCCGAATTTTGCTCAGTTGAAAGTTTGGATGAGATTGCCGCCCATGAGGAGACGTGCCATATGTTTCATGAGCTACTTTTAGCGACTATGCGAGTGAACTTCTGATATGTCGATCAATGTATCTAAAAGACTAAGATATAGTCCCTCAGTCATTGAAACGGGACAAGTGGCTCCGGCGATAGATGTAAACAAATGTTCTCCAGTGTAGTTAAGTATCATAACTCATTTCTGTTTGTTATTGAGAAAAGGCCTTGTATTTAGTGGACTAGAGTAGTGAGCGTCGATTCAGATCAGCTGTTCAGTTTTTCATGCATGTGTTGAAACAGTACGCCAAAGTTTTCATAGCATTGCCTTGTTGTAAGAGATCGTTGATTTCGAGATTCATTAAAGAGTTTGACTTGCAGACACTGCACATTTTCTGTGTTTGCCTCATTAATGTTTCTTTCAAGCTTTTCACAGCAGTGAACGTTATGGTTGAGTAAAATTAAGATGTAGACTCCCTTTTATTTTAACAGGGTTTCCCTTACACTGGCTACAATTACAAATATGGACCATACGATTTATGTTAAAGGCATTGCAGGGAGTGCTACATGTGAATAGTTGCAGTGAGTTCCTGTCCATGTGTTGGTACAGTCATCCGTATTGTCTTGCAAGTCGACCCAAAGTCAGTTGGTCGTACTGTAGTGACCATGCTTTCTGCCAGTTTGCTGACAAGGCCACAGCTCAAGAAGCAATGTGAAACTTCATGGCACGACTGTTTCTTGGCAGCAAGTTGACATTTACTAGGGTGCCTGTCAGTTTATACTATCGACTCTGATATGAGACCACACCATCAGCATCTAACACTATACCCAGGAAAATGAGCACAATATGATATCCAGACCAGTTGTCACGCCAACCAGGTATAAACCCTGTCAGAAGTTAAAGTACAAGAGTGAAGTAATCAATGCCAGTGAAGTTGACCAGGTAGAATTGAGCCGCATGATTGAAGTTCTACTTAAAGCCGGACATGAGGTCGCCCCTGTCAGTCGGCAACCTGGTATAGGAGTCAAACCAAAGTATTGTAGGCCAGCAGTGTCATGTCCAGTTACAACTGACAAGTCTACGGTCATGCTACCAGCTGCATTGTTTCAACCGCCAAGAATTTCAACTTTTTCTGGTGACCCAAAGAATAAAGGTGACTCAGACTTTGAGTCATGGAAATATTAAATTAAGTGTTTGCAGAGGGATAGAACACATAGCAGGGAGATGCTGGCCACAGTAGTTAGGAAGTCGCTGCACGGTGATTCAGGTAGAGTTGTGATGCACATGGCTTTAGATGATACCATTGAGGAGAAGTGAGTGGATGTATGGTGTGGTTGAAATGTTGGTGTGGTTGAAACTGGTGCTACTCTACTACAGCAATTTTATAACAGCAAACAGGAAGAGAAGGAGACAGTGGCTGGATATGGATGTCGCCTTGAGTTAGCAATTAACAAGGCCAAGGAGAGAGGTGGTATAGCAGCAGTGGCGGTGGATGAAGCTCTCAGAACTGTATTTTGGAAGGGTTTGCGTGATGAAAGAGTGAAAAATATTGCCAGACATTGCTATGATAAGGCATAATCGTTTGATGAGTTGCTCCGCATCGCACATCTAGCAGAACAAGAAGTGAAGGAAACATTTGTGTACGCCAAACCTACACGTGCAGGCATCTCCAATCAGACCATTCCCGAAAAGGACAAATGCTGTGAAGGAGGACTCAGTAGTAAAGGAGATTCAGCAACACATGCAGTCTTTGGCAGCCAGACTTGACAGGGTGGAGGGTAATGGTACTAATTCAGACACTAACCCTCAAGAATTGCTCACACAGCAGGGTCGTGGTAGAGGTAGGCAAAGAGAAAGGAATCTGCCTGAACAAAATGCTGGCACAAGAAGAAGAGGTAGAAATCCAGAAGGTACTGGCCGCATCCGAGGACATGTAATTTGTTACATATGTGGTCAGGAGGGACACATAGCCAGAGGTTGCCGAAATCCCAAAATGGTGGACAATGCCTCATTCTCTTTCTGAGCAATCTGGTCAGTTAAACCCCAAACTGCCTCCACCGGCAGGCCGATGGTAGGCAGAACCAATGAGCAAGCCCGAGCAAATGTCATCGTTCACCATCAGTCAGTACTCAACGCATTTGGGTGATCCTAATGAAGAAGATACATTCATTAATGGGCTGTCGCAGTTTAATTGACCCTGGTTCTCAGGTAACGACGGTCGGTGAATCATTCTACAAGAACAATTTGTCGTCCATGCGAGATACATCCCATTGAAGAGCTGTTAACCATAATTGGAGCACAAGGTCAGGTGGTGGAATTCCTGGGATACATAGAGGCTTTAGATCCTTTCCAACAGATGTCTTTGGTACTGATGAGACTTATACAGTGTGCTGGTGCTGGTTGTATTGGATACAGCGTTACAACCAGAAGTACCATTGTGTGTTGGCACCAACCTCATTAACTTGTACAGGAAGAGTTCCAGGTTGTGCAAACAAAAGCCTTCATTTGTCCAAGGTTTGAGGATATCAGCTGCTGTCCAGGATGCTTACAATCACATTGATACCAGAAAACAATTTCTGTGGTGAAGATGGTAATCTTGGTGTGTTGAAAACCCAGCTGCGGTCGCCCAGTTAGAGTTGAGCCTAATAGCATTGTCAACATTATGGGTAAAACTATACTTGGCCCTCAGGGAGACGAATGCATTGTTACTGTTTGACCAGAAGGATAAGACAGTTTCCAGGAGGTCCTGTTGCCAACCAATCAGCCCTGACCATGAAGTGTACCGGAAGAAATGTAGGGTACCTGTGCAATTGCAGAACTTTCGAACAAGACAGTAACTGTCAGGCCAGGGGACGTAATTGGTGAAGTGCATACTGTAACATGGGCCAGATCACCTTCACAATACCAGCCTGGGATTCAAGAATGGATGACAGCCGCCAAACAGGATAGTAATTGTTGTGATCACCTGGGTACTAATGTATCACTGGATAGCGATATAGACTTACACCACTTGAATGCTTCTCAATGTCAGCTGGCCCGAGAGCTACTAGCGAGGAAGTCTGATGCATTCTCAAAACATAACAATGATCTTGAATATTGTACAGCTGTACAACATGAGATACCATTCAGTGATCCCCACCCTATCGTGAATACCCTACCATGTATGATGAGGTGAGGTCCCTCCTCCACGATATGTTGGCAAATGGAACCATACGTGAGTCAAGTAGTCCAATAATGCTTTGTATTCTACGAGTGCAACCGTATGCTGTTCAGGTTGACCAACGCTCCAAGCACGTTTCAGAGGCTCATTGAAAAGTGTATGGGGGACTATAATCTAAAGATATGCCTTGTGTATCTGGACGATATAATCATATTATTACACCTTACTCATTCAGCGTGCACTGCCATTAGTTAAACACAACTGACGTGACATGTAAAAGAACGTGATGATGCCCTCTGCGAATGTGATGATGCCCTCTGCGAACTTGATGATGCCCTCTGCATTTGATATTACATGGATGACGTCATTTTACTTACTGCGCATCCTTTCTGCGCAAAACAAATTGTCGTTTGCTTGTTGTACTTTGCAGTTGGCAACTTATGGCTGCGAAACGTCATGCAGAGCTGTCACTGGCACAGTTAGACCGAAAATGGCAACAAGGAATGCAATTTTTGTGTTCAGCGACTATGCAAGCAACAAATTGGATATGCCACCGAGGAGATCGTCAAACTTTAGCGGCAACCCTAGACTCGGCACTGACAACATTCACGCTGAGGTCCAGACTCGGAAGGCGAACTGTACTCAAAGAAGTCTTTGTGTTTTTGTTTCCTTGCATGTTTGCTTGTTCAGTGTAATAAAAATAATAACACATGAGAGCTTGGGCAATATCACGATTTTTTGCCTGCCCTTGGGCTGGTGGTCATGATCGAAATACTGATGATGCCCTCGTCTACGGCTCGGGCATCATCAATATTTCGATCATGACCACCATCCCTTGGGCAGGCAATAAATCGTGATCTTGCCCTCGCTCTCATGTGTTATTATTTAATTCTCATCCACTTATGAAGAACACCTTCAGCGGCTTGAGGCAGTCTTTGATCGTCTCCAGGTGTATGGGCTGAAGGTAAAGGCATGCAAATGCCAACCTTTCAAGACTGATCCGGACAAGGTTGAGGCCCTGAAAACATGGCCTGTTCCGAGGAGTGTCCAAGTGAAAAAAAATAGCCAGCTCATAAGCTTGAGTTTCTAGCCTTAAAATGGGCAGTAACCGACAAGTTCCACGATTACCTGTAAGGGGACTCATTTAAGGTAGTTACTGACAACAACCCTTTAACCTATGTAACAACGAGTTAGATGCCACTGGTCATCGATGGCTTGCTGCACTTTCAACGTATAACTTCAGTCTTGCTTACCAACCAGGAACAAGAAATGCCGATGCTGAAAGCCTAGCTCGCCGGCCTCACACTCCCAACCCAGAGACCGACTATGACTCACTTCAGGATACCCTCAGTCGCTGAGAGAGAGGGAAGTGCCATGTGAATAGGAAGAGGCTGTGTATCAGTCGTATATGACTGCAAGGATTTCCATGGTAGAGATTGTTGGTTGTTCAAATACCAGAGTAGTACCAGAGACCATAGATTGTCCCCAATGCTGCAAGGGAGTGAATCTTTACCCACACTGACCAGGGATGAGTGGATGGCTGCACAGCAAAGGGACTCCGCCATTTAACACATCGTCATCCTGAAACGCATGTGTTGGCACCAGATTGTCTCATCAGAAAATTTACCTAACAGATTACAATTTCAATGGAAAACAAAAGGCTATCACACCTCCATAAGCCTCTTACAGACTAGAAGAAAGGCAATCCCAGGGATCGCGAGCAGTGCCTTTTAGGAGAGTGGGACACTTTCAACCAGAACAAAAAGGAAGACTGAGAGTTCAGTGGTTCAGTGTTATCTCAATGACACCAGATACTCAGTTTCAAGAGTGGTGTTTTGTACAGGAGTCGTATTATGGGTGATGACACAAGGTGCATCAACTAGTACTCCCTAGACAGTACAGAGCCATGGTACTCAGAGATCAGCATGATGATGCTGGACATTGTTAAGGACAGAACACTAGGCTTGATGAGATCTAGCTTTTTCTGGCCTAACATGGCACACGATGTCGAGACTAAGATAAAGTTATGTGAGAGATGTGTGAGAAGCAAGATGCCCCCAGGATAAGATCAGTTGCTCCATTGGTAAATATACAGACCAGTCAGCCAACGGAACTAGTATGCATGGACTATCTGACCCTAGAAGAATCCAAGGGAGGTATATCTAACATTCTGGTGATCACTGATCACTTCACACACTATGCAGTCGCAATCCCAAATCAGAACCAGACCACACCGACTACAGCTAGGCATCTTTTCAACAGCTTTATGGTGCATTATGGGTTTCCAGTCCGGTTACATTCAGATCAGGGCGTCGATTCAGATCAGCTGTTCAGTTTTTCATGCATGTGTTGAAACAGTACGCCAAAGTTTTTTATGGTGTTGCCTTGTTGTAAGACATCGTTGATATCGAGATTCATTAAAGAGTTTGACTTGCACACAACTGCACATTTTCTTGTGTCTGCCTCGTTGATGTTTCTTTCAAGCATTCCACACTAGTGAATGTTGTAGTCGAGTAAACTGTAGATGTATACTCTCCTTTAATTTAACAGGGTTTCCCTTACACTGGCTACAATTACAAATATGACTCAGCAATTCTCTTTTTTCACTTGGTTGTGCCCTTCTTAACAAATTGTGACTGCGTTAAGTGCCATAAACATATTGTCATTCATTTGTTTTCTACTGACATTTGCCGTTAAAAAAGTAAACTTCCTGTTACATTAATCTGATAATACGGTGATACATTTAAAATCAATATGATGTAATATAGAGGTTCTGATACTGACAACATATATATTTTCAACAACATGTATTTTTTTCTTTTTACCAGATAGTGTTTTATAATTCAACTAATAACTTGTATTTCTGTGGAGGTTCACTTATTTCCAAAGATTGGATTCTCACAGCGGCACACTGTTTTTGGAAGAGAAGGTATGTGACGATAATAGTTAACCGTGACAGCTTTTTCCTATACAAATTTCTGTGAGAGCTTATGCCAGCTTAATGAGTTAGTTGGTGTGTGTGTCAATATGTACGCACTGATAACAATGAATTTTTAAATTTGACGCCTAAACCAAGCATGGTCAGTGAATGGTCAGAAACGCTGTTCCACTTATCACGAACACCCCACTAAGTATAACATTTTGTTTATCGGGTCCTCAATGCTATTTTAGTACAACTTCAGACGTGAGCTGAGCACAATCACCGAAGTTTTCTATACAAAGCATATAGTTTAATCAATTCCGATTGCAATGGATGCCATTGAACAGCAGAGTTGATGAAGTGAAGTGGAGGAGAATGTAATAAAATGTGAAAAAGGCTCCTCACCTTACTATTCAAAAGTTTGTGTTGCATCTATGTTTGTTTCGTTTCAGATATGTGTGAAATAGGATCCCTACATACTAAAACAACATGAAATTCAAAAACCTATTGTCGCACAAACTAACAAACTCCGAAATAATAGGGTAGGCGAAAGCCTGGAATTTATCCCAACACCACAAACCAAACACTAAACAACTAGTTCATGATTTTATCAAATACAGTCGAATAATGGGACTACGATACATTATGAGACACAAACAATCGCGACAACACTAATTCAAAGAAAAATCAAAGTGGACTCCCCGGTCACCAGAAAACACCAAAACTCGAAAGAGAGATACCCTTCTATAAAAGGAAATAAAACATGTTGCGTGCCCAAAAAATCGGGATAAACAAACTTGCAAGCAATAGACAAATAAAGTAGAATATAAAACCCTTCGACAAGGGTCGTGGCATTGTCATTGTCAACACAAAAGATTACGTACACGAATGCTAAAGTCAATAACGCAACACTCAATATTTATACAAAACTAAACAGCGACGACACTGATGACTTTACTAAAAAGTCGCATTCTTCACAAGCAAACTACTCAACAGAGAATACAAAAACCAACGAAATCACTAAAATAACAGCCGAAACAGACCATAGTATCCGAAATACACTAACAAACTGCACAGTAACACGAAAAAAAAACGAAAGGAAACAACGAACAAACTTATTTTTAGCACAACATACAGCCCTTACTTTAAACAAAATACCTAAAGGGAAGTCATTTGAAAAATGGCAGAGCTGAAAAGGCACAACACTGAGAAATCTATTCCCAGATTCACAAATCATTGCTAACGAGAGAAATAAAAATTTAAAAGAGACATTAGTCCAAACAAACTTTACAGTTGTAAAGAAACATAAAACAACCAAACTAGATCGCCAAGCGGATTTACGATGCGATCCAAACATTGATATAGTTGCTTCGCTACTTGAAAAGCAAGCATTAAATGCACTAAAAAATTCACAAACACAAAATGAGGAAAGAATTTACACTGCGACTGATGAGAAACCACACTCGAGTTTCGAAATGCAAGCATCAAAGGGCCACTATAGGTCCTGCTGTGTCTCACCATAAACTTTCCCCACACAAAAAAACACATTATCGTACATATTAATCCAAGCTGCACTTCACAATCCTAAATGAAACAAACACTATTGTAACATTTTCAATCAGATA
This sequence comes from Ptychodera flava, assembly GCF_041260155.1. Classification (NCBI taxonomy): domain Eukaryota; kingdom Metazoa; phylum Hemichordata; class Enteropneusta; family Ptychoderidae; genus Ptychodera; species Ptychodera flava. The sequence goes on along the minus strand of NC_091944.1, from coordinate 4,850,525 downwards.
TAATGTAGGGATCCTATTTCACACCATGGAGCTTTCTACGTCCATGTCAACACATATCTGAAACAAAATAACTTCGGAAGCCTCTTTTACATTTTATTATACGGGCTAGCCGGCATCGATTCGCAGCGGCATGTGAGCATTTTGTTCTGTTTGGCTGTGATTAATACAGTGAATAAGTCAGTATATAAAATATAGACTTGTTACGTGCAGAGAAAACGAACAAAAGGGTGAACTCAGCAGTTTACGTTTAAACAAAATTTATTACGAAAACAAAACTAATTGCTAAGTCAGGGACAGAGTACAAGCTTAAAAGTGTACAGACTACTTATCTCAGCTGGGACGGCAAAGCTCCAGTCTCAGAGTTGTAACAGTCAGTCGGATGAATGAACAGTCCTTTGGCTTGCAGGCTTGAAACTGCACAAAGTCCACAGTATAAATCCAGCGTTGGCAGTGAAGGTCTTGAAAGGTCTTGAGAATGACTACTGCTGGAGTTTAGTAACACACAAGAGACACGATCCCAAAAGTCTGACTGGAAGCTGTGCACGTCCCTTTTATAAAGGCATATAAGAACAATCTAGAACTTTTATTGACATGCTAATTACTGTTCTAAAATTATCTCCCTTACACAACTAATCAACTTTCCAGAACATTCCAAACATGACTAATTGAATTCAAGGTTGTGAGGTCATCAAGGGCAGTGACCTTGAGAATGTTCTAGACTAATTGAACTCAGGTCATGATGAGTGTGGGGGAATGACCTACATAACACACCCCCTCTTCAAAAAAAGAAAATTTTTCGAAGAAAAATCTTTCTTTTACAAATGTAATCTTGAAAAGGATTTAAGTACTCAAATTTGTTTTACTCTAAAGTAAAGTTTCTTGAAAGTGAACAACAATAAAATTTCTTGAAAGTGAAAAACAATAAACTCTAAATACGAGAGAGACAGTCTGCAATTAAATTGTCTCTGCCTTTGATATGTCTAATATCAAGATTAAACTCCTGTAACATTAAACTCCATCTTAGCAATCTCTGATTTTTGCCTTTAAATTTCTGCAGAAAAACAAGAGGGTTGTGATCAATATAAACCACTATTGGCTGATTTGAAGAAGTAACATAAACTTCAAAATGCTGTAAAGCTAATATCAAAGATAAACACTCTTTTTCAATTGTAGAGTAGTTTCTCTGGGATTTGTTAAATTTGTGTGAAAAGTAGCAAACAGGATGTCCCATGACTATCTTCTTGCAATTTGTTGTTGGAAAACTTGAAATGGCACTGAATTTGGCATAAAGTATGCACGGCAAAGTCCGGTTATTTTTATTGAGTTCGATAAAGTCATTGTTCGGCAAATACTTGGCTTCCTCCTGGAGATATTCCGCTTTCGCAGGATTCAGTCCGTCTGGATGTTGTTCCACTGGATTACTGTCGCAGACATCTTCGTTGTGGTAGATGATGTTTGTCCTCGTTGGAACATCTGGAACAAATGTTCATGGATTGGTTCTTTCACCTGTTGTTGTTGTTCTGGCTGGAGGTGTGCCAACTTTGTAGACTCCAGCTTCTCCAGGATTTCTGAGTTCTGAAGCTTGACCGAGCCCAGCTTTGAGTTTAGAGTATTTTCACTCAAGTCAGTTTCAGTATCACTATCTTCATAATGGTTTGAACTGACTGCACTGACAGGCTGAGTTATAGTAGGATTGTCCCTATCCAAATATGGCTTAAGCATATTTATGTGACATAGCTGTTTTTGTTTACGCCTGTCAGGTGTTATTATGATGTAATTTAAATCACTCAATTTCTTATCAATTAGATATGGCCCAAAGTAACGAGCATGGAGTGGTTTGCCAGGAATTGGAAGTAGAACAAGAACCTTTTGACCTGGTTCAAACTTCCGTTTTGAGGTGCTTTTATCATATTTGGTTTTCATTGACTGCTGAGATGACTCAAGATTTTCTCTGGCTAATTCACATGCTTTAGAGAGTTTTGTACGAAAATCTGACACATATTGCAAAATATTCAGACAATCATCATCGTCTGATAGGAATTTCTCTTTAACGAGCTTAAGTGGGCCACGGACTGTATGTCCAAATACAAGCTCAAATGGGCTAAAACCAAGAGACTCCTGAATTGACTCTCTAACAGCAAAGAGCAAAAAATGAATTCCTTCATCCCACTGCTTCTCTGTGTCAAAACAGTAGGTCCTAATCATGTTTTTCAAAGTTTGATGAAATCGCTCAAGAGCACCCTGACTTTCTGGATGATAGGCGGATGACCTATACTGTTTAATGCCTAGCTGATCCATTACTTGTTGAAAAATACCAGACATAAAGTTGGAGCCTTGATCGGACTGGACACATTTAGGGAGGCCAAATAAAGTGAAAAATTTGACTAAAGCTCTCACTATAGTCTTTGTCTTTATGTTTCTCAGTGGTATGGCTTCTGGGAACCGAGTTGATGTACACATAATTGTCAACATGTACTCATTTCCTGATCTTGTTTTTGGTAGGGGCCCAACACAGTCTATTAGAATCCTACTAAATGGTTCTTGAAATGCAGGAATTGGCTGTAAAGGGGCCTTTGGAATGGTCTGATTCGGCTTTCCTACCATTTGACATGTGTGACAAGTTTTACAGAAATGTGCTACATCCTGCCTGAGATTAGCCAATAAAAGTGACTGAGAATTTTATGATAAGTTTTCCTGACTCCTAAGTGACCAGCCCAGGGCGTTTCATGGGCCAGGCGCAATATTTCAGCATGGTAGGGCTTGGAACCACAATTTGATGTTTTATAGCCCAATCGTCATCAACCAAAACATCTGGAGGTCTCCATTTACGCATGAGAATACCAGATTTTGTATAATAGGAAACAGAGCTATCTGAAGTTTTACCTTCATCATCTACCCTGTCAAACAAAGACAAAATATCTGGGTCTTTGTGTTGTTCTGCAATGAGATTTGATCTAGAAAATGTCTGACTTTGGTCAGCAGAAGTTTACTGGAAGTTTCAAATCCACGAGGGATAACGGAATGATCCGTGTCAAACACCTGACTGAGAAGTGTGACTGAGAAAGGTGTCATTTAAGTCAACATCTGTGACATTATTTTGAGAGTATTTTGATTCTCAGAAGTTTTCTTTGACATGGCTCGAGTAATGGCACATGAAGGAAATAAATCGGGTATCTCTTGTTCAATTGGCTCTGGATCCTGATCTAAACTAGGATTATCAGTCACAAGTGGATTAGTAATGACCTTGTCCCCGGCAAGGTCGTTTCCGAGAAGAAGGTGAATCCCTTCAAAAGGCAAAAAAGGCCTAATACCTAAAGTCACAGGTCCAGAAACAAAGTCCGAAGACAAATAGACATTATGGAGAGGAACAGGAATAAAGTCATTGCAATCTACCCCTTAATAAGAACTTTAGAACCTGAAAATGACTTTTCAGAAAACGGCAGGGTATCTGCCAACAAAAGAGACTGGGAAGCCCCGGTATCTCTTAAAATTTTGACAGGGGTAGCGGAAGAGAAATCACTAGAAAGTGATATAAAACCATTATGAATAAATGGTTCGAAAATACCCATAATGCTATCTTGAGAAGAATTGACCTTGACCTCATTAATTGGGGATGAGAGGGGTTTAACCTCAGAAAATGTGTTGCACACATTATTAGACTCTAATTGAGTTGATGAAGAAATAAAGCCGGTGGGCTTAGATCCACTTTGACCACTTTGACCTTCACGTTTTCTTTTCAATTTGAAACAATCTGACATTAAATGGCCGTCTTTCTTACAATAATTACAAGAAAGTGTACCGAACTGTTTGTCAGAAGGAGATTGAGACTTGGGATCTGATGATGTGGGAGTGTTACTTGAACTCTGTGAACTGTTGTCATTTGATTTTCTACTGTCCTTTGAAAAATTCTTGGATGAAAAGGAGGAGTTAAATTTACCTGCATTGTTTCTGTAGGAAAAGGACTGGGATGGTTTGCTGAGAAATGAAGATTTGTGGGTCAATGAATAATCATCGGCCAAACGTGCAGCAACCTCTAATGTATCTGCCTTTTGTTCATTGATAAACGTCTTGATGTCACTCCGGATGCACCTTTTAAATTCCTCAATCAAAACAAGTTGTCGTAATTTGTCATAATTCTGACTGACCTTTTCAGAAGAACACCAACGATCAAACAGTTGTTCTTTTGTTCGAGCAAATTCAACATAAGTTTGATCCTTCACCTTCTCACAATCCCTAAATTTCTGACGTAAGCTTCAGGCACCAACTCATAGCCCTTGAGAATTAATTCCTTCACAGAATCATAATTTGAAGCCTGCTCTACTGACAACTGAATGAAATTTCTCTGGCTTTACCCACCAAAGCACTCTGCAAAAGCATAGACCAGGACTCCTTAGGCCAATTCAGACTCTGAGCAATTTTCTCAAAATGGAGGAAATATTTATCAACATCCTTTTCTTGGAAAGGGGAACTAACCTGAAATGCTTAGTGATGTCAAACTTGTCTGAAGGGAAGAATTTTCCTGACTGTCCAAGCTCTAAACGTTTTATTTCTAACTGCAGTCGGTGTTCTGCTAATTCTCTTTCCTTTTCTTTTTCCTCTCTTTCTTTCTCCCTTTGTCTTTCTTCCATTTGCAATTCTTTTTCTTTCATTTCCAATTCCCTCTCTTTCTGTCTTTCTTCCATTTCTAACTGCATTTGTATTTTTTCTTTTTCTAATGCCTGTCTCTCTTTTTCCATTTGTAATTCTTTTTCTTTCATTTGTAATTCTTTTTCTTTTTCTAATGCCAATTTTTTTAGCTCGAAATCTGCCTGTATTTCTAATTCCAATTTTTTGAGTTGGAAGGAAGACTCAAGCTCATAATCTTTTAAGGCAGACTCCTCAAAATGGCCAGAATTAACTAAATGTTTTGCAATCTTGAACTGTATTTCTCGCTTGCGCATAGATCTTTTGACATCTACTTTAAGGAAATTGGCCAGTGCTATGAGGTTGTCTTTTCTGAGGGAATTAAATGTGTCCTGATCAAGGTCATCCATAAATTCGTCTGGCTTGAATTCCGCCATGATTGAATTTTGCTGAGTTCACAGTATACAGTAGTTTTGAAAAGGTAGGCAAATTGTTGTCAAACGGCTCAAAATATTCGTTTTCCCGGACAAGCCCCCAATTTTGTTACGTGCAGAGAAAACGAACAAAAGGGTGAACTCAGCAGTTTACGTTTAAACAAAATTTATTACGAAAACAAACTAATGCTAAGTCAGGGACAGAGTACAAGCTTTAAAAGTGTACAGACTACTTATCTCAGCTGGGACGGCAAAGCTCCAGTCTCAGAGTTGTAACAGTCAGTCGGATGAATGAACAGTCCTTTGGCTTGCAGGCTTGAAGCTGCACAAAGTCCACAGTATAAATCCAGCGTTGGCAGTGAAGGTCTTGAAAGGTCTTGAGAATGACTACTGCTGGAGTTTAGTAACACACAAGAGACACGATCCCAAAAGTCTGACTGGAAGCTGTGCACGTCCCTTATATAAAGGCATATAAGAACAATCTAGAACTTTATTGACATGCTAATTACTGTTCTAAAATTATCTCCCTTACACAACTAATCAACTTTCCAGAACATTCCAAACATGACTAATTGAATTCAAGGTTGTGAGGTCATCAAGGGCAGTGACCTTGAGAATGTTCTAGACTAATTGAACTCAGGTCATGATGAGTGTGGGGGGAATGACCTACATAACAGACTACACATATCAAAATTGTACAACATATATATTTAACATATCTGACTGTGTTTTTAATACCTAAATTCCTTATCTCGTCTTCACCACTCTAAGTGCTCTGCAAACATTGCCAACGTGTTAATGACTGTGCGTATCAGCGGATTAGTTTATTAAGTCAACACCACACCCGTCCCCACACACAGTAAATGGCTGCAGTGTTGACTCAATCAGTTAATCCGCTGATACAATCAGCTGATTAGCAAGTTTTCAAGGTTTTCGGAGCAATTACAGTGGTGTATACACAAGTTGGAGAGGGGATAAGGACAAGTTGGTAATATATACAGCAGTCAGACGGTGTGAGGTCGAAATCTTCATTTGAAATACCACAGTCAAAATTAACAAAATTAATTGCAGTAATAAAGAAACAGTCAGACTCTGTATTTGAAATATCATAGTCAAAATTAATGAAATCAAATAAAGTGAACCATTACACCAAAAAACCCTCCCTCCCCACCCAAAGGAAAAAGGAAATGGTTTCTTTCCCCTGTCGTACAAGCCGAGGAACGGGCGGAGGGAACCCTTGACCCTGGGAACGCTAGGGCTTGCAATCAGTTGGTCAATTATTGTTTTCGTGTTATGTCCCATTGGCCAGAATGTTCTGTGCCTGAGAAAACCGGTGATCTGCCAACAACGTAGGCTGCCAACAATGGAGACAAATTAACATCTCCGCATGCATATAAGATGACGTCACTCCTATGTACACAAAGTTCCATCCATGCATGCTGGCACATGTGTCATGCCAGGCCTGAAGACCACGGTACGGTACGGGTAAATGTTGCTCCCCGTTTGCTTTACCTTTCAGTACTAGTGTGATCATAAGTAAGAACCAGATGTGAACTGAATGTGCTCATGTGTTTTTACATTAGGTTCATTAATAGTAGTACGCTTCACAGAACAATCAGATATCTGTTATATCTCTATATGTAGCAGGGTTTATCAACTTCGCACGTACTCTCAGAGTTTAATCACTAATTATAAAACTTTATTTAATATGCAAATGAGCTGTTGATTAATTGACAGTGCTCAATGCTCAATGGGACAATTATATATCCTTCATATCAACATTTGTAGCATGTTTCATTAAATTTAATGCCATACTTTTAGAGTAATATAACTAATTACAAAGTTCATTAAATGTGCAAATAAGCCCTTAATTAACTTGACACTGCTCAATCTTTCATAGCACAATTAAATATTTATCAGATCAATATCTGTCGCACGTTTCACCAAATTGGGTGCCGTAATTTAAGAGTTATATACCTAATTACAAAGTATATTGAATATGCACATGAACCCTTATTTAACTTCACACCACTAACTGCTTTACAACACAGTCGGATCAGTATATGCAGCAGTTTTCACCATATTTGGAGCAGTTATTTCGGAGTTTTGCGACTAATTATAAAACTTCATAAAATATGCAAATGAGCTATTTATTAACTTGACTCATGCTCAATGCTTCTAAGTATAATTAGATATATCAGATAAATATTTGTTGCATGTATCATCAAGTTTGGAGCAGGAATTTCAGTGTTACATCACTAATAACAAAGGTTCATTAAATATGCAAATGAGCAGATGATTGACATGACACTCACAGTATCATCATAATGTTCTGAGGTTGCCATCTGTGAAACGTTTCATGAAATTTTGTGCAGTATTTCTTGATATATGTCAACACTGTCATCACCATTTCCTTAGGGAAACCATTGTACGGAAAAAATGATATTGCACAACTTCATTAATACGCAAGCCACACAAACCAAAATCTAATCAAGTTTTGCAAGTAGCATATGGTACCTGTATACCACATCTGACTTGAATCTGTTCAGGCGTTTTTGATTATCGTGTAAACAGACAGACAGACAGACAGACAGACAGACACACACACACACACACACACACACACACACTCACACACACATGAACAGACAGACAGACATCGCTATGACATTAGCTCACGTGAGTGAACATGTGAGCTAAAAACTTACCAGGTTTAATTAGCGATCTCTAGTGATCCCCTGGGCCCCTATCGCTGGGCTTTAAACTTGAAGTGCACGAAATCTGCGCCGCATATATGAATCTTTTGGAAATTGGTACAGATATTTTTAATTTTATAACAAAACACTAGATCCGTAGAGCCGTACACGTCAGTTCTGTTCACGCCCCCTGTGGTCAAGCAACAATTATGGTGAGTATGTTTCAGCATTGCTGATATTGGCCGATTTTCAGGCAAAGTTCTCCGAAGCCAGGCACCCTATCTCATGTCATTCTAATGTTTGATAGGAACAAAATTGTCATTCTTCCAGTATCAGAAAATAGTTTTGTTTCGATCACGGAAAGGTTGCCAAGACAAAATAAGGTGACATGTAGTGCATCATACGTTACTTCATCTGAAAACATAGTATAATTATTAAGTTTGTAATTCTGGTAGTTAGTTAACTAATTGAATATCTTTTTTCCCCGAAGTCAAGTTGCGCTCGGTACGTAATTTGGTAATGTTAAACTTCTATTCCAAAAGCAAAACCAAACACTTCTTTTCATATTAAATGTAAAAACGTGCAAAATATATGGAAAACATAATATCTACCGAATAGAAATACATTTCATACTACTTCGCTACAGACAACATCATATCCTTGCAGTAAATAGCTATGAACAATAAATCTGGAGGAGTGGGAAAAGGAGCGTCAACAAGTCACGTTAAGTGCAGACACTAGTGTATTAGTGTCCTGTTATTGGCAGGCTACATTGTCGGTAGCTGTGGTGCGACGGGAGCGTTCATTTATTCCACTCAATAGAACTTATATTTGTTTTTATCATCAATTCGAATTTCGGTGAAAAGCTTGAGAAACTAAATTTAAACTTTAATAAAACTTCAATTTTCGAGTAAAGCTTTGCAGGTTCTTTATTGTATTTGACTTCGCTTGGGTAAACGTTACTTTTTTGTTTCTGTCATTCGATATTGTGAAGAATATTAACATTGTATATATTACCTCGAAGCAGACGGCTGCAAACAATAAGCTGTAAATGATTTGTTGTTAAATAAAACAAATTTCCATCGGCGTGGGGTTTACGTGCCTTGTCACCTTTGTCGGCAGGCTACGTTGTTGGCAGTGTTACCCTGCCAACAACGTAGCCTGCTGACAACGGTGACACGCATAAAAAATACATCTACACAATCATAAATATTTTATTTCACAAATGTGGTTCACAAAGAAGCAAAGTAAAGAAAAACTATTCTTCCTATTCGTCTCCCCTTTTCCGTTAGCGGGGACACAAGAAATATAAGTTAACGGTCTACTGAATCAATCGGCACTATAACTTTCTTAAATTAACTATTACGAAAAATAATTCTTACATAATAAAGCAACCAAGTCCTGTCAGCAGACGGTAGAAAACGATAAAATACAAATTTTGGGGGAAATATGATGTGAATGATTTCTTTTGAAATAAAACGCAAATTTCGGTCTGGGGTTCACATGTCTTGCCACCATTGTCGACAGGCGATGTTGTTGTCAGTGTTACCCTGACAACAACATGAACTGCCGACAACGGTGATATGCAAAAAGAGACATCTCCACAACCATTACTATTTTTTTATAACTGTAGGTCGCAAGGCTATAAGCCAAGCTATTCTTCTTTTCTGCAAGGCTGTCAATCTCATTTTCTGTTCCTTTTTTGTTTCTTTAAATCTTTTTCGTTAAGGGAGATACACGAATGTAACGTCAGTCGATCGGGAGTAAACCGTCTTTATTTTTACAGACAAGTTCGCAAACGATGCTCTCTTCCGAACTTCACGGCTGAGGTATCTTTCTTCATGCTTTTTAATTAAACATTTTCCTATTTCACGGTTGTGCTCAGATTGTTGCCCATAGAAAATGGGCAAAACTATTACGAAAAATAGTTATAACATAATAAAACCACCCCAAGTCCTGTCAGCAGACGGTAGAAAACGATAAAATACAAATTCTGGGGGAAATATGAAGTGAATGATTTGTTATGAAATAAAATGCAAATTTCGGCCTGGGGTTTACGTGCTTTTCACCGTTTTCGGCAGGCTACGTTGTTGATCGTTTTACCCTGACAAAAACGTGGACTGCCGACAACGGTGACATGCAAAAGAGATATCTACACAACCATAACAATTTAATATCAAAAACGTAGGTCGCAAGCAATAAGCTCAGCTGTTCTTCTTTTCTGCAAGGCTGTCAATCTCATTTATTGGCTCACGTGTTCACACATGGGCTAATGATATAGCGATGTCTGTCTGTCTGTCCGTTAGTGTGTGTTAGTGTGTCTGTCTGTCTATCTGTCTATCTGTCTGTCTGTCTGTCTGTTTTACACGATAACTCAAAACGCCTGAACAGATTCAAGTCAGAAGTGGTATACAGGTACCATATGCTACTTGCAAGAACTGATTAGATTTTGGTTAGTGTGGCTTGCATGTAATGAAGTTATGCAATATCATTTTTTCCGTACAATAGTTTCCTATGGAGATCGTAATGACAGTGTTGACATATATCAAGAAATACTGCACAAAATTCCATGAAACTTTGCACAGATGACAATCTCAGAGAATTATAATGATACTGTGAGCATCATGTCAATTATCTGCTCATTTGCGTATTTAATGAACTTTTGTTATTAATGACATAACTCTGAAATTCCTGCACCAAACTTAATGATACGAGCAACAAATATTGATCTGATATATATGTAATTATACTAAGAAGCATTGGGTAGTGTCAAGTTACAAAATAGCTCATTTGCATATTTTATGAAGTATTTAATTAGTCATATAACTCCGAAATAACTGAACCAAATATGATGAAATCTGCTGCAGATACTGCTCTGACAGATATCTAATTGTGGTATACAGCATCTAGTTGTGTGGATTTAATTAAGGGTTCATTTGCATATTTAATGAACTTTATAATTAGTGATATTACTCAAAAATTACAGCATTACATTTGATAAAACTTGCTACAGATATTGATCTTATAAATATTTAATTGTACTGAGAAGCATTGGGCGTGCTAAGTTAATAATTAGCTCATTTAAATATTCAATATAAAGTTTTGTAATTAGTGATTTAACTCTGAGAGTACTGTTCGAAAGTTGATGAGACCTGCTACATATAATGTTATAATAGATATCTGATTGTTCTTACACGCCTCACACGAGTGTCGATTATATTGGTATTCATTTGGTATATTGGCAGACATATTGAAAACATAATACAATAAATCCTCTCAGAGATGCTTACTCTGGCAGTAGACCTTATACACGTCTAGTCTAATCAGAAGTCTGTCTTCTACTCCGCTTCGTGTGCTCAATTGAACTGCTGTCAGAATGCCTGTCTTTGTTCTTGTGTTTTGGTTAGTGATTATCCGGAGGTATGCAAATGTTGCGTAACATCTCCTTGCTCATTGTTTGACAGTCAATTTTATATGAGACAGGTAAAAGGTACAATTATTTTACACAACTTCATAACAGTAAAAAATATGCAGTTATTCATGTCATACTGTATTATTTCATGCCTCCAGTAGTGTCTGATAATGTCAATACATGTCGAATCATCAGCAGTCAATTTAAATGCTTGATAACTAAGTTTATAATTTTGTCCAACTCAAAGTCATTTCGTCCATCCACACTGTAAAAATAGCGGACGCCAGACGCGTCTTTACGCGTTCAAAATGTAGATGTCAGTGTTCAAATTTGAACGGCTAGTGTTCATATTGTTAACACTAGTGTTCATATTATTAACAATGGTGTTCTAAACCTGAACACGTAGTGTTAACAACCATCTCCTTCAAGTGTTCAAAAACTCAGCATGACAGAAATTTTGCAATACTGTAAAACAATTAACAATCTTTAGTGTTTTTTACTTTACTATGGCTATATTAAATTTACTACTGCATCGCTATTAGGCAAACGTACACGGATTTTGATGTAACGAATTTTCCACTAAGTGAAAAACATCTCCGGTCTAAAATTACTAAAAGCATGTTTTTTCTAAAAAAGAAAGTATAGCCTACAAAATAATTTTACACGTTTATTACGGGTTGAAATTTTGAAATTTTGAAAAGAAAATCAGATAACCACCATGAACGTTTTAATTTTAACATCGACGTGCAAGAGGCGTTCTACTCCTTAACACTTGGTGTTTTAGTTTGGTGCCTCTTCTTATCCCGTCATGCATCAAAACGGAAGTTGCGACATTTTTCTTGTAAACGCACGCTGAAGTCGTGATCGTGCCGAAGAAAGACCAGAAAGGGTAAGTTTTCTCTCCAAAATAGTAAAATATGTTGAATTTTGAAGAATCTGTATTATTATCCTTTGAAATTATTTGTGTAGTACTTTGGAATAGCTAAAATACGTGAAGAAACCTTTTTTTTCTTTCAGTGGCTTGTATACCATACATTAGCTGTAAATATGCAGCGGTGTTTTGGGCCATGGCGTATCGATCGCACTCGGGTCAAGGGTCATCACCGCAAAACTGTGGCGATGACCCTTGACCCGAGCGCGATCCATATGCCACACACCGCTGCGTAATCACAGCTAACACATGTCTTTTAGTAATCACAATCGCATATAAAACATTAGTTAAACATCGCAGAGTGTACACTCTATTGTTTCAGCATATGAGAGTTGGCCTTTCTTTTACTTTTCATCAGTTGATGACAAGAAGAAGCCAATATTTTGTAACAGTATCGAAAAGAGGCACTGTATACCAAAGTCACCCCTTTTTCTTAACCTAATAAGGTCACCTGTCTTTCATTTAAAGTCTCATGTCGCCATAATACCTATAATTGTTGCATTATTTTCAGTATGTGAAAAGTTGGATTTACCTGGTAATCGAAGAGTTATGGTGCAGAAATTGAAGAAGATGAGTGTAGAGGTAGCTGTATGGAAACAAGCTTGAGAACCTCAGTTCATCTCTAATGTAGATTTAAACTTCCGAGGGTCAGTAACTGAATTTTGATAAGTTTCTGTATTTTTGTTCTGAATTTATCTAAGCTTTGGTAGAACGCTATGATCAACTAAATGTTAGTGGATAATAAGTTTTCAAATACGTGTTGTCTCCCTTATCAGATGCAAGAATGGAATGAAGAATTAAAGCAGAATGCGACAGAAAATTCAGAGTGAAAAATGTACACTCTGAATTTCTGAATTTTCTGAAATTTTCACTCTGAATTTTCCGTCGCTTTCTGCTTCAATTCTTCATTGCAACCTTGCATCTGATGAAGGAGACGTCACGTCTTTGAGGCTTAAGCTCCAGTAACATTTAATTGATCATAGCCTGCTACCAAATCTTAGATTATTTTGTTTTGTAGATCAACACGTCTTTTGTTCTCGATTTGTTACTTTTTTTAGCTTTGCTTTCAGCGACGCAGAGCTTATCTAATAGGTGAATAGGTGAATGTGAGGCATTGTCCTCAAATTTTTACATCCCAAGCTTTCTTCAAAACGACCAGTACGATTCCTTTAATATTTGGAGTACAGGTTCCCAGAGATTACCCTAATCATATGTTAAAGTTATGGTGAAATACGCAAATTTGTATTTTTGAGGCGAATTTGCTATTTTTTGGCAAAAATCTTCTTCTCTCTTACTGGTGGTTCGAAGTCTTCAATATTTAGTAAACATGTCCCTAAGAATGACCTTCGTAAAATTTGTGCTAGTTGTGATGAAATTTTCAAATCTTTATTTTACATGGCAATTTATTTTGTTTTTGGTCGAAAAATCTTTAAAAATCTTCTTCAAAACTACTTAATGAACAGCTTTGGTATTTTTGACATAAGTCTCTTCGTATAGCTTTTTCAGATTGTTCGAATTATGCAGAAATATGCAAATTTGTATTTTTGAGACATAAAAGACATTTCAGACATTTTTAAGATATAGGGAATTATCAGAATGTGATACATTCAAGTTATGATGAAATCTGCAAATTTTTATTTTGGGGTCAATTTTTACCATTTTTGGTCCAAAAATTTGTATCTTAAATAATATCTGTCTGATAGCTTTGATATTTGCTACACATGTTTTTGGGATGATCTCAATTTGGTATGTCCAAATCATGGTGAAATCTTCAATTGTGTATTTTTTGCAGCTTTTTCCCATTTTGGTGAGGCCATCCCGAAGTGAGCTGTCAGAGATCCTTCACATAACACTGCGAGCTCTTTCGACGTCTAAGTCGCTTGTTGTATTGCTATATTGGTGTTGAAATGGCTAACATTTAGGTTCTTGCCATTGGTTTTAGACTGCAGTTTCCTTTTACAAGTGAATTTAAGTAAGGACTGAAATTTCAGGTTCAACAGCAAATGCTTATTGACATACAGAACAAAACTTATGAAACGAAGTCAAAATTAGTTAATGTGTTTTTAATTTCTGAGAAGTAGAGTTTTGAAATGTCACTGATTTATTTCAGAGTTTATTTAAAGGTATTAAAAACCATCAAATCTTCTCGTTCATGAAGGACTTTGTTGGACAAGGAAATGGGTTTTACACCTCCAAGGACCCCTTTACCCACTTTCTGCATGTTGTGTCTTACTGTGACACTTTGTGACAACTTGACATGTTGTGCATTATGTTATGTTTACTTTAGTGTGGACAACTATGTACCATGTGCGTCAGAGAAGCCGTGACTAACCTTTTTCCAAGTTTGCAATTGTCTATACAAGAGGAAATGTCTCAAACTATCTTACAAAAACGGAGTAAACATTTCATACGAATACGGTTTTCAACGCAATAAGTAAGACAAATTTTGAGCTTTTTCAAAATAGATATTTTGTACGTTTTTACAAGTATGAACATATAATGTAATCCACAATATTGAAGTTAAACCTGTTTTGTCATTACTTTGTTCATATATTTTGAAAACGATCGGCAGTGTTTATAAAGATTTTCTTTTGTTATGTTTTGATAGGAAGGTGTTTACATCGTTGGTGTTTTCCTCTGACAAACTTTACAAAGTGGCCATGTTTATTTTCCCATTTTACACTAAATAATTGTATTTTACTCAACTAATTTTTGTGTATTTTTAGAATAAAATAATTTTACTGAATATCAGTGGTCCGTTATGTTATTTCCAGGCTTGAACACCCCCTGAACGCCAAAAGTTAATGTGTTCAACAAGTGCATATCATGTGTTCAATCCTTTAACACACTTATCGTTGAACGGCGTCCATGCGTTCAAAAAGTGTTACAGCCCTTTGAACGCGTAAATGCGTTCACATTTTTGAACACATTTCATGTGCAACGTGTGTTCAGATATGGAACACCATGTGTTCAATATAATGTCTGATGAACACATAGTGTTCAAAATCTGCACACGTGTGTTCAAAAATTGAACGCTGGTTGAACACATAGTGTTAAATTTCTGAACATCTGGACGCGTTCAAAAAGTGTTACAAAAAGGCGTTTAATAGGTGTTCTATCCTTGAACACTTAACTTTACAGTGCAGGGGTAACATTAGTAGGTCAAGTTGATTATTGAGTACTGTTGAGTCTCTTTACTGGATATCGAACATTCTGTGAAGCGACCTACTATTAATGAACCTGTTGTAAAACACGTGAGCACCTTCAGTTCATATCTGGTTGTTCATTATTTTTGTTTCTTTAAATCGTTTCG
Organism: Ptychodera flava; assembly: GCF_041260155.1. Lineage (NCBI taxonomy): Eukaryota > Metazoa > Hemichordata > Enteropneusta > Ptychoderidae > Ptychodera > Ptychodera flava. The sequence goes on along the minus strand of NC_091944.1, from coordinate 4,835,116 downwards.
GTTAGCGGGGACAGGCGAATGGAAGCTTAGAGTCTATTCAGTCAATCGGGAGTAAACCGTCTTTATTTTTACAGACACTGAGTTCGCAAACGATGCTCTCTTCCTAACTCCACGGC